>NC_090745.1:20892024-20894524 GCF_036898095.1 Palaemon carinicauda
CAGCAGGTATTTGGGCATTGTAAATGTAATCCATTCAAAACCATTTCCTAGAATTGAGATTGGAAATAGGTTTTACCTTTTATATCGCAGTACCTAATGTTCTTGCGAGCTGGCGGAGGGCTTGGTAGTAAAATTGCAGATACCATGTAGTGGTCCACAACCCCGTTGGAGTGTCTAGGAGGTTCCCACCATATCCTTAATTCAGAACCACTGACGGGAGCCCAGGACAGTTTCACTGGTGGGCTTGGATCTGTTGGAGAATGTTCAAGTTTACTTTTCAGGAATTTATTCGAAAGAAAAGGCTAAGAATACTTTTCATAATGTACTTAACTGTTTTTTTTTTATTTAACTCAGGGGGCTCTTATAGGAATATTGTCAGTCTGTTTAATTTTTTTTTGTCTCATATGGTTTCTATTATATTGGATATATTTTGTATCAAGAAATACATTTCAGATCAGTAAATAGAACAGGAAAAGTAAAGATTACCGATTCTTACGCAAACTTAAGAAAGAAAGCATCATTGTAATGCATAATTGGTACATACTGAATGGACTGGTGTGTGAATAAATTAATTGTGAGTATTGGGCTTGAGACTTATGATTGTAGATCTTGACGTAGACTGCATATCGAGTGTTAGGTACCAGACCCTTGATTTTTTTTGTAATATTTCTCCCGCTTTCTACTGTTCCTTCCATCACCAGCCACCTAAGGAAGAAATATTATTATTATTATTATTATTATTATTATTATTATTATTATTATTATTATTATTATTAGCAGTTAAGCTAAAAACCTAGTTGGAAAAGCAGGATACTATAAGCACAAGGGCTCCAACCAGGAAAAATAACCCGGTGAGGAAAGGAAATAAGGAAATAAATAAACTAAAAGAGAAATAATGAACAATTAAAATTGAATATTTTAAGTAAAAGTAACAACATTAAATTAGATTTTTCATATATAAACGATAAAACCTTCAAAAAACAACAAGAGAAATAAGTTAGAATAGTGTACCTAAGTGTACCTTCAAGCTAGAGAACTCTACCTCAAGGCAGTGGAAGACCATGATACAGAGACTATGGCACTACCCAAGACTAGAAAACAATGCTTTAGTTTTGGAGTCTCTTTCTCCTACAGTAGCTGCTTACCACAGCTAAAGTCTCTTCTACCTTTACCAAGAGGAAAGTAGCCACTGAACAACTCCAGTGCAGTAGTTAACTCCATGTGTGGAGAAGAATTATGAGATAGGAAATCCAGTCCTGATGACAAAAGCCTCTCTTATTGTGTGCTTACTAATTGCAGTTTCAAGATGAATTGCGCTGCAAGATTTTTAACTAAGAACTTAGAGCATTATTATTTGGTTCTGCGTGTACAAAATTACTTTAAATAAAGAAATATTTTTTTTGTATATCTAATCGGGATAAGATTGGAACATGCAGTTGTTTTAATGACTTAAGTACTGTATACAACTACACATTAAAAGTTAACATTGAAGATCCTATTACAGTACCCATAACATTTTTTCGTAGTTATCCTGTTATCTTAACGATATTTTGCTCTTGAAAGAACATTAATGTTCTAAGAAACATAAATGGAAGTGAATAGCCAATAAATTGCTACTGTTGCTAAGCGTTATCAGAGTTTTTGTAGGTTTAGTTAACCATTACAGGGATTAAATCTCTAGAATAATACACTTTTTGTAATAGTCTTCTACGTACATTGGCCTTGGTGTACAGTAGGTAGCTAATTTTTTTTTATTATTATTAATTCATCTTCAAGTAAACTAGAACTATTAAACTGAGAAAACTGAAGTTGTTCATAAAAGACTTATTATAAAATGTGATACTGAGGTCTACACTTTCGTTTCAGTGTCTCATGAATAAAATGGACAGCATAGAAATCTTACCCAATGTCGGAACAGGGGGTTTCTGGAAGGGAAATGTTTTCTGTTGCAGTACGGTAGTTGATTGTGTATCGGTATAGGATACCTGGGGATAGTTGTGGATGCTTTGTCACAACGTTGATCAATAAAATACCATATTCAGGTGATGGCCATACATATGCCTTCAATGGTTTTTTTGTGCCTGTAAAGGAGATTAGGAGTAGAATTAAATATCTTTTAGCCAAAATATATAGAAAAAAAATATATACGATCAATTGAAATTGCAAAGTAGGTTCTAATAAAAATTATTGAAAGATCGATTAAAATTGCAAAGTAGTTTAAAACTATCATAAGGTCAATTGGAATTGTAAAGTAGCTTCTAGCTTGTCTGATTTTTAAATGAGAAATTAATTAAGCAGACATTGGGACAATGCATAGATAATTGGGTGCATATCCTGTGTAATTATAAATGTTCGATATAATAGTATATATATTTGTAGTTTTATTTATTTAGTAAGTTGGTAAATAAGAGCATCACAAACATTTAATCTTTCAATTAGAACAATTCTGAAAGTGAAAATGACTTGCATGAAAATCCATTTTTGTTGGATGTAACCGAAA
>NC_090745.1:20899524-20902024 GCF_036898095.1 Palaemon carinicauda
TGTTGTTGTTGTTGTTGTTGTTGTTGTTGTTGTTGTTGTTTTTTCAACTTGGAAAGTGCTAGGAGTAGCGTTGCATTTTACAGCGATTCCACCTTTATGGCAATATTTATTCTTTCATACATTTTGCTATCATTGATAATTCAGAATTTCATGAAAGAAAGAAAGAAGTATAGAAGGGAACCTTCTCGTGTTTATTCTTTCTTTTATTTCCCTAAAATGGTGGTGTTTGAGTTTACTATGATTTTTTTTTAGATATTTATCATTAATATGAAAGGTCAGTTCCCTCAGTTTGTAATTACATTAATAAATCTTATTCAAAATGTCAGAAAGTTAATTCAAGTATTTTGAATCGAATTTTTGCTCTTTATTCCTTTAATTTAGCAATTTGAAGTTTGACTAAACTTCAATTCTGGCAATTAGTTTACTCGCTAATTGCTAGTTACTTA
The DNA here is from genome assembly GCF_036898095.1 of Palaemon carinicauda. Taxonomy (NCBI): domain Eukaryota; kingdom Metazoa; phylum Arthropoda; class Malacostraca; order Decapoda; family Palaemonidae; genus Palaemon; species Palaemon carinicauda. The sequence goes on from NC_090745.1 coordinate 20,899,971, forward strand.
GATTTAGGCAACTTGTATGTAATTACTTTGCTCATCAAAATTTACAAGAATTTAGACAATTCATATTTGAATTCTCGATCATCGCCAGTTACGCCAATTTAGCTAAATATGGAATAAAAAAACTTACCTCTCTTTTATTGCGTGAGTTTAGAATTTTGGTTGTTTATTGTCTTTAGTTGTGGAAGTTTAATTTCTTTTTTGATTACCCTCCCCTTTGATTTTGTGATATTAGTTGTTAAAAAGCTTGCTTTCCTCTGAATATGCGATTTTACTGGTTTTAAGTTATTTGTCAATAATTACTTAAATTTGGCAATTTGAAACTTAAAATTTTTAATTATAAGAATATATCTATTTTAATGATCGCTAGGTTTAATGTCGTCAATTTACCTTTCGATTTCACTTACGTTTATTTAATAATTTAGCAGCTTGCTATATTGTTCTTACATGGATTTATGTATTTGAAAGAACACCGATATTACTATTTGAAAAGCATCTAACCGAACGCGTATAGATACAACCGCAAAATAATTTCAATATTTGGGACTCCTGCTTAAATTGTAAGAGAATGTTTTCTTATGCTCGCTCTTAATTTGTTGCAAATGTGCAGGCAAAATCTTTTAGCATTGATGTGTTCAGTCAGATTGTGTTTACAGTTATGAACAACAATGATAATAATAACGATAATTAGATTGAAAATCTCTTCTTAGTATTGAATTAGATATCATCTGTACCAGTTCCGTCTCTCTCTCTCTCTCTCTCTCTCTCTCTCTCTCTCTCTCTCTCTCTCTCTCTCTCTCTCTCTCTCTCTCTCTCTCTCTCTCTCTCTTATGTAATTGATTTATTTTGATTATCTTTAAAGTATGTGGCCTATTAAAACCGTATTCTTGGTAGAATTTTGAAAAGCAAAAACATTTTATATTATCCCCAAATCTTTTATCATTGAAAAAAAAAAAGAAAAAAAGATTACCCTAAAAACGAACTAGGCCCTAAACTAAAGGAAACGAAACATTGTCCAAAACTATTGGGAGAAATTAGTAATGTAAATGTTCGAAGCACGAGACAATGTCACGGAACAAGAGAAAATTGGCGTAATTTTCTCTGTGCTACATCGTTATCTATGATATTGATCAGCAGCATGTTGTACATTTCACCGGGAAGGATATGTTTTTCGCCATGACCCCTCCCAGGTGTCAAGACCCCACATTTACCCTCGTGCAGACACCAACATCCGATTCTCCAAATCCATCAGTCCGTATGTCTGTATTGAGTAACTCAATTCGTTAGTAAAAATTTGTTCAAGACCTTTACTTTACTTTTACTTTAAGGTCTGCTTTTATTGTCGTATACTGTAGGGGAACCCTTCTCTCTACAGGACCTTCACATTCATTTTATCATATGCATTCCAAGGCATTCAACATTTCATGCCGCTTTTTGCAAGTTTATTGTCAAATCCACGTTATGGAAGCACTTAGAAAACAAGGATATCTTTAATTTTGTCTTAACAAGATAATGATATGAGTATTATGTAAATATCAAGACATTCTCACGTATCCGACGCAGCCATATACCAGAAACTCTTGAGGTTAAGACCACCCTCCTCTTTCCTTTCTGCTAGAGACCTCAAAATTGTTTTAAAACGTAATATTTATATTCATGGAGTTTTTTATTCCTTTAGTAAATCGCAGAACTGCAATTACCTCCCTGTCTGCAATTACTGGTGTCCGGGAGTCGGTCTTTGTGTATCACAATGTATCCGCCACTAGGCAAGACGTTCCCTTCGTATCTGATATTAATGTTGTCTTCAGAGTGATGGCTGTAGGAAGCAGATTTAGAAGGAAATGGGAGTTTTGGGGTGTTTTCTGCAGGAAATCTCTCATTTTCGCTGGTTATGCATTCTTATCAATTTGAAATCGCAAATGTTGTGTGCTACATTTTAGTACCTCTCTTAGGGACCATAACTTCTCATTTCGTCCCATTATCCTTTCTGTACGAAGGATTTTCACTTGTTTTCCATTTGGTCTACTTATGATTTTCACTTGCTTCTCCATTGCTAT
>NC_090745.1:20907024-20924524 GCF_036898095.1 Palaemon carinicauda
CCCTGCACATGTGTATTTGACATTGAACTTACCTTTTACGTGGATGTGACATTGAACTTAACTTGCACATGTGGATGGGACATTGTACTTACCTTGCACATGTGGATGAAACATTGAACCTACTTTATACGTGGGTGGGACATTGAACTTACCTTGTACATGTGGATGGGACATGACACACGAACCTAACCCTGTGCAGTATATAGACCACTAACCCTACCTAGTATATTTTTATGAGACTTGAAACTTAACTTGATGATGCATATGGTATACAAAACCTATCTTGTACATGTGCATGATACTTGAAACGTACCTTGTACATGTATATGGGTCATGAGTCCTACCTTGTACATGTATATGGATGCCGAATCCCACCTTGTACATAGTATGGGCCACTAACCTTGAAGATGTGTATGAGACATGAAACCTTTCTTGTCTATTTGTATGGGATATGAAACCTACCTTGTCTATTTGTATGGGACATGAAACCTACCTTGTCCATTTATATGGGACATGAAACCTACCTTATCTATTTGTATGGGACATGGAATCTATCTTGTTCATACATATATGACGAGAAAAATACCTGGTATATGAGTATGGGTTACGCAGCTTAATTAACTCGTATATATACAAAGGACGAGAAATTTACCTTGTACATATTAGGTGGACACGAAGCTTGCCTTGTATATGTATGATAGACTAGACATCTGTCGTGTACATTTGTTTGAGAGATAAAGATTACCTTGTACAGTACATGCGCATGAGACACGAAAGTAGCCTTGTACGTGTGTATGAAACATAAAACTGAACTTTAAATGTGCAAAACCTATCTTTGAGATGCACATTCGAAACGAAATTTATCTAGTACATGTATTTGGGACGCAAAACCTACCTTGTACATTTGCATTGGACACGCCTTCTCGCAAGCTCCGTTATGAAAGACGTGCTTGCAGGCCACGCAGGCGGAGGCGTTTCGAGGCGAAGAGCATCCTCCGGCACATTCTTCATGGCAGCACTCCTCACCAATGCAGTTCTCGTGGCAGTTCTCACATTCTGGGAAGGCATGTGTATATGGGTATCTTTCTTAGTTCATATATATATATATATATATATATATATATATATATATATATATATATATATATATATATATATATATATATATGTGTGTGTGTATATATATATATATATATATATATATATATATATATATATATATATATATATATATATATATATATATATATATCCAATGTATTCTCCGCGGATGGACAAAAAATTATTATTGAGACATCTAAAATCTTTGCAACTCTTTGCAACTCAAAACGCTTTCTCAGAGTCTCTCTCTCTCTCTCTCTCTCTCTCTCTCTCTCTCTCTCTCTCTCTCTCTCTCTCTCTCTCTCTCTCTCTCTCTTTCATTTATTGCTATTTTACTTGTTATGCCAAAACAAATGACTTTTAATACAGCACTTGTGTGCGTGTAATTTAGTCTCTCTTGCTAGTGACCTGTAGTTAATGTAAAGATTCTGCATGGGGTGTTTATATGCAAAACATTTTCCAACTAGTCTTTGCTTCTGGTACCATAATCTTCTTTTGTAATCTTTATTCCTTTTTTTATTATTAATTTTCTAAGACCAGTCACCAACGTTATTATTTTTTTTTTCGTTTATTTTAGTCATGATATCTGTTCCCAATTGGTATCAAAGATAACTTTTACAAGGGGGGTTTGTGGACTTTTCGTGACTAAATATATGTGTACGTTTTGTTTAATTTCTGATATAGATTGAGAAGCCAATTTTGGTGCTTGTATTTCACTTTACTAATGTAAATTGTCCAGAGGATTATTGCTGAAAATTGTTGTTATTGTATTTATAGAAATGGGGATTTTATTGTCCCTGTTAAATATTAACGTCATTGTCGATCAAGACGTTTATGTTTTTGTGTAGATCAAGTAAAAGAAAAGCAGTGAAGGAGAATTTAATGAGATTTGACATTGACACCATTTCATTGCCAATTATTTGATGCTCTCTTAGGATATCACTCCACTTCTTTAATTTTTTTATCACTGAATGCATACATATGTGTTTATTACCTTTCTAAATTTTCTCTATTAATGTGATCTTCTTTTTCTCTCTCTTGTATATATTATTCTATTTCATAGAACCTTTCTGTACTATGTAACGTCTGGTTTGGGTTTTGATATACAGTATAAGCATTTGCTCATTTTTAGCAATACTAATATTTATTACTATATATTAAAACTTATCTCTATGTCCAATAACTTTGTTGTTGTTATTATTATTATTATTATTATTATTATTATTATTATTATTATTATTATTATTATTATTATTATTATTACTTGCTTAGCTACGATCCTTGTTGGAAAAGCAGGATACTACAAACCCAAGGGCTCCAACATACAGAATAGCCCAGTGGCGAAAGGAAATAGATAAACTACAAGAGAAGTAATGAAAATTATAAAATACTTTTAAGAACAGAAGTAACATTAAAACAGATCTTTTATATATAAACTATATAAAATAAAAAAAGAAAACCAAGAGGAGGATATATAGGACAGAAAGTGTGCCCTAGTGTACCCTCAAGCAACAGAACTCTAACCCAAGACAGTGGAAAACCATGGTAGAGGCTATGGTACTACCCAATTTAATTTTTAAGAGTTATATTACTGCAGATGTATCTTGTGGCCGAAATAAGGGTAGGATAAAACCAGGTTTACAGAAGCCTTACTCTATATGGAATTTCCTATTTTTTTTAAATTTTTTTCTTTCATCCCTTTATTAAATAGAGGAAAGTTAAGGTTCTGGATACATGAAATGCAAGTTTTCCGCATCTTCTGCTTTTTATTTCCCAATCCCCAAGTTCGTCTGACATTGAGAGAGAGAGAGAGAGAGAGAGAGAGAGAGAGAGAGAGAGAGAGAGAGAGAGAGAGAGAGAGGCGATATCTGGATGAGTGTTGGCATGTCTTTGATTGTGTCCATGATTTGAAGACGAGTGCTGAATCAAGGAAGTCATTCAGTACCTACTACTTATATTCAGTTCTGTTATTCAATATATATTTGTATCTGCGGTACTGTAGCATATTTTTGCGACGATACTGGCAGTGTAAGTAAGATATTTTGATCAATTAATTATTGCGTTTTTTTATTAATAAGTCCTGAATCTAATACGAATTTTATGTTTGCAATAGTCTTTGGTAGTGCCATAGCCTCTGTACCATTGTCTTCCACTGTCTGGAGTTAGAGTTCTCTTGCTTGAGGGTACACTTGGGCACAATATTCTATTTTATTTCTCTTCCTCTAGTTTTGTTGAAGTTTTTTTATAGTTTATTTAGGAGATATTCATTTTGATGTTATTACTTTTCTTAAAATATTTTATTTTTTTTCTGGTTTCCTTTCCTCACCGGGCTATTTTCCCTGTTGGAGCCCCTGGGCTTATAACATCCTGCTTTTCCAACTAGGGATGTAGCTTAGCAAGTAGTAGTAATAATAATAATAATGATAATAATAGTAATAGAGGGTCGACCTTCACTTTTGTGAATGTTTTCCAAGACGTTAAGTATTATCCATGTGTCTGTGAATCCAATCTGGGTTTGTGACTGGGTGGAAGGTGATCTCGCTTTACCTGATTTAATCTTTCTCTCCCCTGTCAAATGTTTCTCCCGTCATGATTCATGCTTCCATTATTCTGTCCCGCCTGAGAGCCTTGCTGTTGTCATGCGCGCTTGCATGTGAAGTATTTCAGTCTGTTCCAGTTTCTTTCTTTACTTTTTTCCCCCCTTTAAGCATTCTTACCCCCAAAGATTCTCCCCTTTTCCTTCACGTGAATCTCTCCCTTCCTTTAGGATATAAGATTTGAGTTAAGTACCCTCGCTGGCTGTCAGTTCTTTCTATTTCTAATCCTACCCTCTCCCTCATTCACTCCCTCCCTCCCTCATTCACTCCCTCCCTCCCTCATTCACTCCCTCCCTCCCTCATTCACTCCCTCCCTCCCTCCTTCAACGCCGTCGGTTGTCAGAAGCACAAAGAAACGGGATCGAAAGAGTACAGCTCTCTCAGCTCCTGCCTTCTCCATTTTTCCTCTCCTTTTTCAGGTTTGCTTTCGACTTCCTGTCATGCGCTGTTGCAGAGTGACAACCGATTGTCTGTCAGTGCTACGTTGTAGAAATTTGGCGGTACGCCCACCCCCCATCACCATCCCACACTCTTGAGAGCGTTTCTGATTTTGAATGAGAGGAGCCATCCCTTGCCTCATACCTCATACTCCCACTCAGTGTCCCTCTTCCTAAACGCGGCCATAATCGTGATGGGTGTATTATAAAGGCTTCACACACCTCGTCAAGCGTGAAATGCACCGCTGTATATTTAACCTTTGGTCACTCTCTTTATCTCGCAATTTTTTATTCCATTGTCTTATTTTCTTGTGTTTTTCTTATTTTTTCCCCTCGCCTGCCGTTTTGTATTACTGTGTGATCTGTTATTGTTTGCATTTTAATATAATAGGGAATTTTTAGTGGGTATGAAATTATGTACGTCTTTTATCATACGTACTGTGTATGAATATATCCTTAATGTGATAGGAACATAGGCTGTATCCTTAAGATACTATTTTGGCTTTTAGTGAATTTTTTACTTGCGTACTCTAATAACACAAACTTAGTCTGCAACCCTATTTTTATTTTTATTCATTTGAAGGTTTATATTTATGGCAAAATTTTGAACTTTTATGCATCTTTGACTTTTTAGATGCCTATACCAATATATCTCACAATAATATTTTAGCCATTTTATCATTTATCATTTTCACATAATTTCTATATTTTTAAGAAGTTTTGGATTAGGTTTTTTTTCATGATAATTTTTTCCTAGTGTTTACCCCATGATATTCTGTCCAAACAGTCATTGTAAATAAAAATCACATCATTAACCATAATATAAGAAGTACCGGATAACGTAAAATCCACCATTAGTCATTAATAAAAGGAATGACGAGGCTGGTTAAACTAAGACGGAGTTAAAGTAAAGAAGATTTTAAAAAATGTGGAAGACAGAATCAGTAAGCTTTGGATGTGTATGAGACAGCCACCAAAGATTGCTGATCTTGATGATACTTATGCTTTTCAGAGCCGTTTTTATCAAGTATTCTCAGTCTTAGGACTCGCATCATCATTTCCTCCTACGCCTATTTACGCAAAGGGCATCCGAAGTATGAAAGCGGACAAGACTTTCAGACTTAATTTTTTCATGCAAATGTAAGTATATTTAAAAGTGTCTTTATTATATCGCAAAAGGGGATAGGTTTAGCAGTAGCATAGTATTGATTTTGTTTTTGCAGTTTTTGATCTCTCTCTCTCTCTCTCTCTCTCTCTCTCTCTCTCTCTCTCTCTCTCTCTCTCTCTATATATATATATATATATATATGTATTTATATGTATATATATATATATATATATATATATATATATATATATATATATATATATATATATATATATATATATATATATATATATATACATACATACATACAAACATAAATTTCTTTCTGGTCCCGTTGAGTGGCATTGATAGACGTATAACTACTCGGTCTCTCGGAAACCACACCTGCCGTGTTGTAGTTAGGATGGGTTGAATTTGTATGTGCCTGTGTGTATATATATATATATCTATCATAATATTTAGCCGTCATTTTGGACGGGTCGCGTACGCTAGTAGACTACTGTATATTTATTTTAGGCTTTCATTCATTCATTCATATTTTTAAAGCTAAGGGAATAGGAATTGGTGTCACAAATTCCATTGGGTATTCCCATTCCATGGAGGGGCACGAGAATGCGGATATTATGATAGCTTTAGTGCAAACTACAATGATGGAAGAAGTGACCGACCCGTTGATATCAGTTGATCGTTTGCATGTTATGTAATCAATGTCTTATGAACATATGATCCATAATCCCCCTCTAGCCCCTTCAGTGATTTAGTTGTATCCTAAGTCATTGACACTTCTTAAGTTAACATTGTCTGGTTAGCGGTGCTTACTACTATGATGGTAGTAGTCCATTTTACATTGGCTGACCTGAAAGCGGAAAGTTGATATGAGGAAAAATAAGACCTCTAGGATAAAATGGTAACCAGGGAGAATGTTCGATTAAAGTTAATATGGAAAGTAAAAGGTTTGAAACTGTTGGTTGTATTTGATAGTAGGGTAATAAATGTAAACAAACACGCACAAATACACACACACACACGCACACACACACACACGCACACACACACACACACACACACATATATATATATATATATATATATATATATATATATATATATATATATATGTATATGTATATATGTATGTATATATATGTATATATGTATGTATATATATATATATATATATATTTATTGTGTGTGTGCACGTGTTTGTATATATTGTATGTACATATGTTTCCCCATGAAACTATTTCGCTTTAATAGGAATGGCACACAAATACTATGACTGTTCCATTCATGCTTTCCATTTTTTCCAACTTTTGAATCGTTGATGTGTTATATTAACAATTTCATGTCAAAATATAGTGACACATACGCATATATATATATATATATATATATATATATATATATATATATATATATATATATATATATATATATATATATATATATGAGTATCTCTACAGAATCAAGCTGTGAATGACCAGGTGAATAGTTGTTGATATTGTAAGATCCTTATTTGTTGTGTATTGAAGTCTCCCACCACGGACGTCAGGTCGATATGTAACTGGGTTCAAACCGAACTCCTTCTGATTTGTCTAAGAGAGAAAATGTTATTCTAATTTCACCTTAGTGTCGACCTCGTAGATTGTAACCTGTCTCAGGTAACAGCATGATGGGATGTAACAGGACCTTAATTAATGATAATGGTAGGATGCAACGTGACTTGACTTGACTTAACTTCATGGTAGATGTCCATTTGTCGCAGGAGTTGTATTGCGACATAATTAAGGATATTACGTTTGAACATAACTAAAACTTGTTATAAAAGCACTTTTCTTTGACATCTCTGCAACCATACCAGAATCATTTTAGAAATAATAAGTTTGAGATAAGACCAAGTTGAAACTTTTTGAAGTCATATAGAATACGGTCATCTACATCCGTTTACTGAAGGGGGCATGATATGCTCATGCTTAATTTTCCAGTGGTTTGCTTAAGATTATTATTGTATTCATCGTTTATCGTGAAAATGTCCTCATTCAGGAAAGTTTTATGTTGCATCATGGTAGCATCAACTAAGGTTGGTTTTACATTAATTATCATGAGTTCAAAAAATAGTGTCAGTGCCATGGTAAAGCTTTATCCATAATTTCACTTTTTCTTATAAAGAAAATGTTGATCAAATTTTTCATATTGCTTCAGCAATTGCTGATTTCTTTCTTTAGAATTGTTATTTGATGTTGATAAGTGTAAAGAATATCCACTTCCTAAACACTAGTTAGAGATATGCTTTATATTTACAAACATGGTATTAAGATGCTTTTGTATCCTTAGGGGGATATGTGCACTAGCGACAGAACTAAATCGCCTTTAAGCGTTCTTTCAATCCCTCCTCTGCAACCCCTTTATAGTCTTCCTTTAAGCGTTCCTTCGACCCCCTGTCTGCCATCCCTATTAGTCGCTCTTTAAGCTTGCTTCATTTGGCCTCCTATCTTTCTCCTCTATTTAGTCTTCCTTTAAGCGTCCCTTCAACCCCCTATCTATGACACCTTTTTAGCCTTACTGTAAGCAGAAAGAATGAAATAAAAGATTTCTTAAAAGTAGATTTATTACGGAGAATCTTGAAAGACCATTTGTTTTTTGTGCAGTTGAAGAAGAAACGCACCGAATATGTTTCTCAAAAGTAAATTTGCAATCAAGAATCACAGTAAAAATATGAACATGTATTAATGCGTAGATCTAAATATTGAAGAGTAGTGGTCCTTGACTTATTTACAATTTCACTTTGAAATTTGTTAGCGTTCAAGTTTCTAGACCATACCACATGTATGTATATAGTATGGATATTAAGGGGCCAAGAACACTTCACTGAGGAACACCGGGTATCAAGTTGTATACTCACTATTGTGCCCATCAAAAAAAAAAAAAAAAAAAAAAATTCTGCAATGTATTACTTGGAAATTCAAGCAAGATTCTAAGAATAGAGGGTCTTTAGTTAAGCAACCGTATTCGTCAGATCGACAAGTCACTCGGCTCAAGCCATGACCTCCAGTCTGATTGTATAACATTTTGTGATGTGATCGTTTACTTTTAATGTCTTCTTTTTTCTTGTTTGATAAAGGTCACCCTTGGTTCCATCTCTTTACTCTGCAGGCAGCAGAGAATCGACAGACAAGGAATAAAATTTGAAAATATATGTTGTCTACCGGATATTCAGTAATGTTGACCTTCCACTTCGTCCGAATTCTCTTTCCCTACGAAGAAAGGCCATGGCCTTGTGTTTCTTCCCCGTCTTCTTCATTTTCTTCACCGAGTCCTTGTGTGAATGCGAGACCATGACTCACGACCATTATTCGCAAAGGCTACTGAGGATGTGCGAACTGAACGCTATGTATGCAAGGCCGATTAACTTGACCCGTTTTTGTTCGGACCATCAATCCATCTCTATGGCACCGTAAAAAATTTATGTAATCACACAACACGATCCGGTGCGAATGTCTATCTGAGACCAAAGGTTTTGATTGTCCAAATGACGTTATCGTGTCCTGAAAATGCGTGCTTGTTCTTACCGGTAACAGACAAATTATCCTTAGAATTTGTGATGCGCTACTCGTTTCTAGCTTAATTTTATCATGGATATAAACTTAGCTGATGAATAAGCCAGTAAATCAACATTTATCAAATATTTAGAGAAGAGAGACATAGTAATCAGAGCATTAAATGCAAGAAAAATCTAAATAAAAAGAATCAATATTCCTGCAAGTGCACTACCCTTGCAATTTGTGACTTTAAACGACGCATTTAGGTGCTATAACCAGGAAATTTGTCCTTTTACATATGACAATTATGATAGAAGAACATAACCAAATGTATTATTTTTAGTTTGATAAGCTTATAGCGTACAGGGTTTGATAATTTCCTTCAAAACTATTTTAAGAAAAGATTTTATACAAATATTAATAGTATATTTGGTGTATGTTTAGTCAAATAAATTATTTATACGGATATTAATAGTATATTTGGTATATGTTTTGTCAAGTAAATTATTTATGCAGATATTAATAGTATATTTGGTTTATGTTTTGGTAAATAAATTATATTTACGGATATTAATAGTATATTTGGTGTATGTTTTATTAAATAAATACTTCATACAGATAATAATAGAAGATTTGGTATATGTTTGGTCAAATAAATTATATATATAAGGATATTAATAGTATATTTGGTGTAACGTTTTGTCAAATAAATTATTCATACAGATATTAATAGTGTATTTCGCATATGTTTTGTCAAATAAATTATTCATACAGTTATCAATAGTATATTTGGTATATGTTTCGTCAAATAAATTATATACATAAGGATATTAATAGTATATTTGGTGTAACGTTTTGTCAAATGAATAATTCATACAGATATTATTAGTATATTTGGTATATGTTATGCCAAATAAATCATATATACGGATATTAATAGTATATTTGGTTTATGTTTTGTCAAATATATTATCTATAAGGCTATTAATAGTATATTTGGTGTATATTTTGTCAAATAAATTATCCATACAGATATTGATAGTATATTTGGTACGTGTTATGCCAAATAAATTATTTATATGGATATTAATACTATATTCGTTATTTGTCTAATGCCTTTCTCCTCATTTGCCGCTGAAGTTCAGTGTGTCTTTCATCTAGGTTGATAAGCTCCGAATTGTTGTTATTATTATTATTATTATTATTATTATTATTATTATTATTATTATTATTATTATTATTATTATTATTATTAAAAGCCAAGCTACCACCCAAGATGGAAAAGCAAGATGCCATAAGCCCAAGGGCTCCAACAGGGAAAAATAGCCTAGTGAGGAGAGGAAATAAGGAAATAGATAAAGTACAAGAGATTAATAATGAAAATAAAATATTTCAAGCACAGTAACAGCATTAAATTAGATCTTTTATATATAAACTTAAAAACTTCAAAATAAACAAGAGGAAAAGAAATAAGATAGAACAGCGTGCCCAAGTGTACCCTCAAGCAAAAGAACTCTAATCCAAGACAGTGGAAGGCCACGGTATAGAGGCTAGGGCACTACCCAAGACTAGAGAACAAATTTGTACATTCACTCATGTACGGTCTCGAGCCCCGACCGCGTTTGCATTTTATCGCATACCGGCCTAAACAGCGTGGCGCCACGTCCCAGACTTCCTCTCTCCCGTTTTACTTAGCACGTCCAAAAGTTTCACGTGTTTGGTTGGCATCTACCATTATCCGAGAACCGTCCACTGGATGCCGGATTTTGTTCGACAGATTCCGACCGACAGTCTGTCGCGTGTAAATTTTCATTTTTTTTCCCGTACATGTGACTTATTCACATTACTCGTGATGTTGACGCAAGGCCTCGGCTAACATCTGCAGGCCAATGCTCTTTTTATTTCTAAAACCCTACCTGGCCTGGCGACTGCCCAACCCCGACAAGTAATAAGTCACTATATACTACGCTTCAATAGCCCCCTTGCCTCGTATGGATGGAACATTTGGCTAAAAAAATTCGGAGTATATTATTATTGATATTATTATTACTTGCTAATCTACAACACTAGTTGAAAAAGCTGGATACTATAAGCCCAGGTGGCCCAACAGGGAAAATAGACCAGAGAGGAAAGGAAACAAAGGAAAAATTAAATATTTTAAGAATAGTAACAACATTACAATAAGTATTTTATATATGAACTATAAAAATTTTAACAAAGCAAGAGGAAGAAAAATTAGATAGAATGGTGTGGCCGAGTGTACCCTTAAGCAAGAGAACTCTTAAGCCAAGACAGTGAAAGAAGGCCATGTTACAATGGTTTGATTTAGGAGTGTCCTTCTCCTAGAAGAGCTCCTTACCATAGCTAAAGAGTCTCTTCTACCCTTACCAAGAGGAAAGTAGCTACAGAAAAATTACAGTGCAGTAGTTAACCCCTTGGTTGAAGAAGAATTGTTTGGTGATCTCAGTGTTGTTAGGTGAAAGAGGACAGAGCAGAATCTGTAAAGAATGGGCCAGACTATTCGTTGTATGTGTAGGTAAAGGGAAAGCGAACCGTAACCAGAGAGAAAGATCCAATGTAGTACCTTTTCAGGTATTACAAAATCAGTGAGCTTGTGCAGGTGCATCAAGTTCAAATGTCTGCCAACACTACTACTCTAGCTGACCTTAACGCTCTCAACTCTGGGAAGGTAATAGCAACTAGCAAGTGAGTGCCGGCGAACTAATGGATATGATTTTACTTGAAGATTAGTTCGTAAAGCAGCAAACAAACTAGGTAAATAGGCCATCTGTGATTGTTTTCAATCCAAATTATTTTACAGATATCCTTACGGAGAATATTTCTATGTTTTTGTGTCGTGTTGAACAACTTTATATCCTGAAACAAACTCCTTGAATCGTTCCTCTTGATAGAATTAAATAGATTCAATTAAATGTGATTATTTTTTTTCCATTAAATGCAGTATGAAGTCATTTCCAATTTATCTGTTTAATCTCTTTGAGCGTTCGATGACTTATTGCTTCTGAGATTAGAAAGGGTTTCATCTTGATGAGATTTTGTTTTAGTTTAGTTAGGAATGGCAGAGGTGAGGGACAGCAACAATGCCCTAAAATGTGGAAAATCCCCGAGAGACTGACTATATGTACATATGATCTCCACCCAAGCTATACCTGGGATATGATCTCCACCCAACTATACCTGGGAAGGCCAGGCAATGGCTGCCCCAAACCCGCCATCCTTAGCTCACAAGGTTGGTGAAGTTCAAACAGTATAAGAAACAATCGGAGCTTAAGCGTGTCTCGATCCCTAGTCCAGCAGATCACCAGGCAGGGACGTTTTCTATAGACAAAATCGAAATTTGGTATTTTGAGTAAATCAAAATTTCACGACGGTCGGACAGGGACCTGGATCGTACCGAGATAATCAAGGTCTATAGACCTTGGAGATAATGACGATGGTCATAACGGCTGGAACAGAAACGGTTTAACGTAGTGTGAATCGGCCTTGGGTCATTTTCAATACACCAGGTGTCATACATGCGCACTTGTCTCGTCTGGCTGTTACCATGGCTGGTGAAAACCTCAATCTTATTTCCTTCCTGAGGTCGTAAGGGTATCTTATTGGTGTATATTTCACGTTGGGTGGGTTGGTGATGAAGATATGCTTTTATTTTACGACCGCCCTTCTACTTCCATCCGCTCTCCTAGTCTGTGTTGGTTTTGTTTTGTCTGTTCAAGGTTACACCTTTCTTCCTTTCATATCTTTGATTCACTTTTGTTGGTCAATTTTGTTTATAAAAGTTTTTTTTTCTCCAAGATTTTGGTTTTATTGGATTTTTTTTATCTATACATGCTATCTATTACCTCTTGGTAATACTCAGTGATAATTATGTCTCTCTCTCTCTCTCTCTCTCTCTCTCTCTCTCTCTCTCTCTCTCTCTCTCTCTCTCTCTCTCTCTCTCTCTCTCTCTCTCGTGTTGGTGCAAGTTTAAATCTGCAATGAATGAAGCGAAAATATTTTTCGTAATGAAATGGAAATATCATTATAAGTATAACGGGAAAGTTTGCTACACATTATTTTCTACTCATCATTTTTCTAGATCATTTCATGTTAAGTGAATGAAATGGCCTTGTAACTGTAGTGAGAGATATGTTACAGAAATATGGAAACTAATACGAGTCCCAATCACCTTGATGTAGGTAAATAGAAAGACCGATATGTTAAATCTTGTAATTTTTAATTACCTGATATTTTTAGCACGTTTTCCATTGAAGACCCTGAAATCGAGTACAGATATTTTCTAGCCAGGTTGTGACCTTTGTTTAGATGGAACGGTTACTTAGGCTACCGAAGATCGACAAGAAAAGAAAGGTGCACACTCATATACTAACATCAGTATTAGATTTTGTCTCTAATTGATATGTATGTATTGTTAGGCCAATTACGGCTAAGAACTACGAACTCCAAACTTTATAACTATTTATTTGTTTTTTACTGAAAATTATAGCAAATTTTAAAAATCTTTATGAATCTTCACAGGCAATGGACTGTCCGACCAAAGCGCCGTATTGGGAATAATGACAATTTTCATACAATAAACGGCATTTTTTTATTCGTATGTGTTTTTCTTGTGGTTACTAACTGTATTCTGTGGGCAATTAACTCCGTGTTTTGGCACGTTATGGTTTCGTACTTGGGAAAAGGGACTTATCGTCTCGGCCCTCTCTTGTTACCGAAATTTTATCTGTAATGTTTCAGGTATATATTCGTATATTATCTGTTCATCTCTATTTACTTTCACAAGATTATTTTAGATTACCACCTATATGTTGTCTGCTATACCCAACAATTATCTCCCCTTTACAATAAGGAGCCAGTTTTGGGATGGATATATATATATATATATATATATATATATATATATATATATATATATATATATATATATATATACAGTATATATGTGTATATATACATATATAAATGCATATATATATATATATATATATATATATATATATATATATATATATATATATATATATATATACACACATATAAATACAGAATATATATGTGTATATATATACACATATATATAAATATATATATATATATATATATATATATATATATATATATATATATATATATATATATATATATATATATATATCATCATCATCTACGCCTATTGACGCAAGAGGCCTCGGCTAGATTTCGCCAGTCTTCTCTATTTTGAACTTTTGATTCAATACTTTTATCGTCATCTACCTCATGCTTCATAGTCTTGAGCCATGTGGTCCTGGGTCTTCCAATTCTTATAGTGTCTTACAGACCCCAGTAAAATGTTTGGTGAATTAATTCTCTCGAGGAGTGCAAAGGACATGCCCAAACCATCTCCATCTACCCCTCAGCATGATCTCATCCACATATGGCACTCTGGTAATCTCTCTTATAGTTTCATTTCTAATCCTGTCCTGCCATTTAACTCCCAATATTCTTCTGAGGGCTTTGTTCTGAAATCTACTAAATCTGTTGGAGATGTTTCATCGTCATGCTACGACTCTCGTCCATACAATAACACTGATCTCACTAAACTGATATATAGTCTGATTTTTATGTGTAGATTCCGGTGATTTGATTTCCACATTTTACTTAACCTAGCCATTGTCTGAATTTTTTTTTCAATCTTTCATTAAACTGAAATTCTAAAGACCCTGTATTAGAGATTATCGTTCCTAAATATTTAAATTATACCTTATTAATCCTTTCTACTTCCAATGATATTTCATCTGCCATTGCATATTCCGTTCACATCATCTCAGTCTTTCTTCTATTTATCCTGAGCCAAACCTCGTGTGATATTTCATGCATTCTGGTAAGCAAGCATTGTAAATCCTGTGGTGTTGTCCTAAAAAGGACAGCGTCATCAGCATACTCTAGGTCAGCTAATTTCCTGTTGCCAATACAGTCCAATCCTTCTCCATCATCCCCAACTGCTCTATGCATTACAAAATCCATAAGGATGATAAAGACCATAGGTGACAACTCATTCCCTGTGAGAATTCCGCTGTTCACTGAAATTCATTTGATAGGACTCCATTAACATTAACTTTGTACTTGCTATGCTCATGAACGGACTTAATCAAATTTACATACTTAAGAGGAATTCCATAATAACGTAAGACTCTCCACAAAATTGGCAGGTGCACATTATCAAAGGCTTTTTCATTGTCTACAAACGCCATCAAAAGTGGATTTCTATATAATGTGCATTATTTTGCAACATGTCTCAAAATGAAAGTTTGGTCAGTACAACTTTTACCTTTTTTAATCATGTTTTTTCATGTCTCAGCTTTTCATCAGACTTTCTCTCTAGTCTCTAGAATAAGTATACTATAAATTTTCATGATAACTGACGTAAGTGTGATGCCTCTGTAATTATAGCTATCAGTCAGGTCTCCTTTTTTAGCCATTTTCAGCAACACTCCTAATTCCCAGGTTTTGCTTCTTCATGCCACAATCTACAAAGTAATCTTGTTAAGTATTCTATGGGTCCCTTCATTTTCAGCCAGTATCATCTCAGCAGTTATTCCATCGTATCCAGGGGCCTTCCATCTCTTTAGTGTCTTGAGGATAGCTTCGACTTCAAACACACTGAATTCATTCATGGATGGCACATCAAGGTCTTCATCAGCTTCAGGTATATCAGTCAGATTATTCCCTTCATATCTCTTATTCATAACCTCACTAAAGTTTTCCATCCAACGTTGCTTTTTTGTATCTTCTGTTGTTATAACAGATCCATCCCTCTTTTTGGTGGGTATATGCTGCTTCATCTTTGCTCCCGTGTAGATTTCGTATAGATTTCATTAATAAATCTATGAGCAATTCTTACACCATAGCTACTTCCTGAATTCATAGCTTTGTCGGCCTCGTCTGCTTTCCTGTATAAATACTATATCCAGTCATTCTTGGCTTTTCTTTTGACTTCACTATTAATGCTTGAATACTTAGCATGTTCTACCTCGTAATTTACATTATTTCCTCGAAAACTTTCAACTATCAACTTCGGCCTTTCTCTTCTTTTTATAGTATCCCACGTATCTTTTGATATCCATGGCTTTCTCCTTGTAATTACGTGTCCCAAAACTTCACTACCAACTGACTGATATATGTTCATAATATCACACCATTCTTCCTCAATTGTCTGCTCTTCATCTCTCAAAGCCTTTAAGACTGCAATTCGATTCCTACATTCAATTGCAAATGTTTCTCTGTCCTCATCGTATAGAAGCGTTGTTGTATTAAACCTATATATTCCATCTAATTTTCTGTTGGGCCTTTCAGTTTTAATTTCACTGTGGCAATAAGGAGTTGGTGATCACATACCAATATCTGCATCTCTATAGCTTCTTATATTTCTCAAATTCGTCCTTCTCCCTTTATTAATGGCTGTATGATCTTTTGATTTTTGTAATTGCTACATGTTGAAGTCCATGTATAATTGTTTATGCCCTTGTGTTGGAATAGAGTGACTCCAATGACAAAATTGTTTGTTGAACAGAAGCTTATAAAATGTGCTCCATTTTCATTTGTAACTTCCCCAAGACGCTCAACACCCATCACATTCTCTGTACCTTGATTATTGCTTCCAACTTTAGCTTTGAAGGCACGAATCAAAACTTTCATATCTCTATCTAGGATCTCATCTATTACACTCTGCAGTTCTTCATAGTATTCATCTTTCTTTTCGTCAGGGACATCATTTGTTGGTGCATAGCAAACTATACTATTCATATTGCACTGCCTTCATTTAAATTTTGCAAGTAACAATCTAGTATTTACAGCTCTCCATTTGGTTAATGCCTTGTCTGCTCTTGGTGTCATCATTATTCCTACCACTTCTCATCCTACTCCATCTGTTCTTCCCGAATATATATATATATATATATATATATATATATATATATATATATATATATATATATATATATATATATATACATATATATATACACACACATTATATATATATATATATATATATATATATATATATATATATATATATATATATATATATATAACTATTTGGTCTCTCCCATCCCCCGGGTAGAGGGAGAGCGAGTAGTCATACCCTGGTGAGACAGGGTACATGTGCGTGAATGCATATATATCTAAATATTTAGCCGTGACTTTTGACGGGTCGCCAACACATGTCTGCCATAATGAGTATTTATTTATTTATAATTTCACACAAATATCTGTATCTATGTTAGAATTGTTTGAATCGTTCGTCTTGCTCTTGTTTTCCACTTTGTGACTCATGACGTTTATATCTTGCAAAGAATAATTAAAAAGTAAATTATTCGCTTATTCGTTTGTCGATTATTGATTTCGAAATACCTGGACCACCCAAACTCATTTTAATCTATAAATTTGGCGGGGACGTATTCTCTGGTATTGTAAAGGTTTCCAGAACAAATAAAGCATTTTAATCCAAGCTACTTTTTTATACTACTGATACATATCCCTTCATTTCCTATAGTCTAGACACCACTCACATCGATATTGGTATCTTTATTTATCGTAACTGCTAATTATTTTTGCGTTCATCAAAATTTAGTGATCTTAAGAAAATCACCGTTATTATATACTGTAGCTCTTTTGGTGATGTTAGCTTAGTGTTACGTTTTTATGTTCTTAAAAAAT
>NC_090745.1:20932024-20934524 GCF_036898095.1 Palaemon carinicauda
GCAAAACATTAACGATTACAAATATTAACTGGAAGAATTTCTGCTTAAATTTTCAATTTGAATTTATGAATACTTGGGCTGTTAATTTTACACGAAAAAGTACAAACAAACTGAGGAAAAACTGGTATCAGTAAGAAATGTGTACCTTAAGAACGTTGCCAACAATTGGTTTTTTCGTGATCTGGCCCCACTCGACTGTGTCGACGTAGCAGAGATTTGGATTTTTTGCAATGAAGACGGCTCCTCGTAGTATAGTTGTAAGACTGGACAACCCTATGTATTCCAGATCGTTCATGTTGAAGATCACCAGGGCGTAGTGGTATAGGAGGGTAGTTCCCCTGGATGAGGAGAGAGAAAAAAAATCATAGTTGCTTAAAGTCAGAGAAAAAAATCATTATTGTTGCGTAAAGTAGCTTCTTTTGTTCTGGTATTTTTCATGTTTGATATTCTTGTTAAATGACAGGACAGGATAAGAAATGAAATTATAAGAGAGATTTCTCGAGTGCCAGATATGGATGAGATCATGATGAGGGGTAGGGGTAGTAACCGTTAGTTCACCAAACGTTCAGCAGGGCTCCACAAGGCACTAGAAGGGTTGATAGACCCAGATCTACATGGCTGATGACTATGAAGCGTGAAATAAGAGATGATGAATGGAGAAGTATTGAATTAAAAATTCAAGATAGAAACGACTGGCGAAATTTAATCGATGCCCTTTGCGTCAATAGGCGTAGGGGAGATGATGATGGTAATGATATTCTTGCCACTTGAATAGTGGAGATGAATATTTAAGATGTAGATATATTTTGGCATTCAGCTTTTTAACACAGTAAAACAAACATAATCTTAGATCATATTCATTCAAGTTGCTCTCTGTAGCACTTATCCCCCTCCCTTTGTAGATATTTCTCTTGTCAAAGTTCTATTAGCGGCGAAAAACAAAACGGTTCCTTTGACAGTTCTTTGAAGGATCGTTTATTGTTCTAGACGTTTTATCAGTTTTATAGCAGCCTATTTCAGGTTTCGACGTATCATTGCAATGCCGGTGAAGAAATTAGTCTGCTGCACAAGCCAGACTCCTGTTTTATTTTTCTTGATCTAGACGTTGCAATTAGGGAAATCACCAGTTGTCCGCTTCGTACGATAAGCAGAGTAGCTTAGAAGGCATTTTGCCAAGCCAAAACCGCAACACCATTCCGTTGTGATCAGTCCGACTGGCTAGATTCGTCTATCTTCGTCGGATGCCAATTGACACGTGTGAAATTAGCAATTTTATGGTTTCCTTTGTAAGCTATTATCTGTCTGGACCGGGAGGAACAGCTGTTGAACTCCTCTCGCTCGCTTTGTTCTTTCCTTTGTTACATTAATCTTCCAATTGGCTCAATGTTATTTTCGTTTCCTTTAATACAGTGTAACATTTCTGTATTCATGATTGATTTTTATTTGCATGATTATATACTGTACTATTGAAAGTTGAGCTCTGTGGCGGAGACTTTATTGAGTTGATATTTTTTATTGTCTACTCGTGTTTCGTGTCTGAATATTCTTTTCAATTGGGGCTTGTTTTACAAATTTATGAATGATGAGCTCTTAGACACATTCATTATATACAGTATGTTCACTAAGTTATGATGTAAGTAATGTATATACAACGGGAATACAAGAACGCGGAAAATGGACAAAACTTAAGGAATGGTACATCGACGATCATAAATTTAGGATCATAACTCTTTAAGGCAGTGGGTGGGGTGGGGGGGGGGACCGAAGTCTATCTAGATGGTTGAATCATTTTGTCCTTCAACTAATAGAGTCATTCATGGAGGAAGTCTCGCCTGGCAATAATCTATCAGGGTAATATTACCATGGGTGTCAGAGTAAATTCTATAAATTGCCCTCGTTTGCAAACTGTTGACCCGTGGGGCATCTAAACTCCCAGAACTCACACAAAGCGGGAGACTCATGATAGCCAAAGGGCACGTTGGTTATTAATTTACCTGATGATATCCATGATGGTGTTGTGAAACTAATTGCGCTGAGCTTTTTTTTTTTTCTTTTTTTTTTCTTTTTTTTTTGAGGGGGATAACGACATAAGAATATTGGCAGTATGTGATAGTTTTCTTTTGAATATATTTAACATGTTACCGGAAATGAGATAGTCCATTTACATGGATGGCAGCAATGGTCAGTCTGCAATTCTGTTATCTTTTTTGCGATTGCGTGTGTGTGCGTGCGAGGCTCTCTGTTTTAATATTTCAAGATGGATAGGTGCATTTGTGTTTTTATGCCCAAATATTAAATATGAAGCCATTTTACAGGTATGAACATTTGATACAGTTGTTATGATATGTATTTTAACATATCGTGGACCAGTATCTGAACCGTAATAATCTTGTATTAATGATAAAGGCAAGTTTGTTTTTTAATGCTTATTATTATTTTTATTATTACTTGCTAAGTTACAAACCTAGAGAACAATGGTTTGATTTTGTAGTATCCTTCT
>NC_090745.1:20954524-20964524 GCF_036898095.1 Palaemon carinicauda
GAGATAAGGAGAGAGAGAGTGTTAAGCATGACTAATGGAGTAATTAGAAAATGAGCATATTACTTTATCACAAAAGCCAATAAGGTATAAACCTGTAACAGAGAAGTGAAGCAAACGGTAATAACAATCTCTTTAAACATTTGTTTTTTTTTAGAAGTTGGACCAAATGTCGTTGGACCAAAAGTCCATCGGACGAAAAGACAGGTAGAAATTTGAATCTAAGCCCAGGTTTGTTTTCCGTTAATACAGTATTATCCTTTTATCTAAAATCTGACTTCTCCGGGATTATTGAGAAACTGACAGCTGTTGGATCCCCTTCTGTATAAATATGATGTCTTCGTATATGTATTCTCATTGTTGAGTATGTTGATGTCCTAATTGGATGAAAGGACTTACTCCAATCAAGTCTTTTCATTTTTCCTTTCGTGGCTATAATAAACACACACACACACACACACACACACACACACACACACACACACACACACACACACACACATATATATATATATATATATATATATATATATATATATATATATATATATATATATATATATATATATATATCAATGACACGCGTGACTTTCATTAAATGGCCACTAATACTGCACTTTTTAATGTCGAATTCATTCTGCCACGGGGCCACAGACCCATAAGGAAATTAATTTTATGATATACACTTCTGCTTGGCCAAAGATTCGAACCTCAGCGCCAATAGAAATAAACTTGAATAATAAAACATAAGCCCATCCCCCTTAAGTATTGAATGGTTAAAAGTCATACTGTTTAACTTTATTTATACGCGGACCTAAGGTTCGAACGCTTGGCCGGGCATAAGTACTTATCATAAAAGAAAATTCGTTATGGGTTTATGATTCTGTGGCAGACAGTGGGTCCCTCTGGCAGAGTGAATTCGTTATCAAAATTCATGAAAATCGCACTGTTCTTGATATGCAGTTCATCATAATTATGTCAACCAAGCAGTGTATTGTTTTAGAATATAGTTTAATTAGTTGCCCTTAAAATATGATTTTTTTTTTCTGTCATCTATTTATGTAACATGATATCTAATGCTATATAGAGTAAATTTGAACGCTAGGTAATAGTCTTAATTTATTAAATAAGTATTGTCTTAGACCATCCACTTATTTTTCACAGGGATAGAGAAATTTCTATTAATACTGATCATGAAATGCTCATGTAGCTTTTATAGTTTTTATGTTGTGATACTTTGAACAAGTTTTCTATTGTATCCCTCTTTGCTTACCTCCCTCCCTCCCTCCCTACGACCCCTTCCGGCCTCACTAATCCCCTCCAGCGAGCGGGTGAAGATCAAAGATTGGGATTGCCTTTAGCACTTGCACTTACTCCCAAATTACTCATGCTCTCTCTCTCTCTCTCTCTCTCTCTCTCTCTCTCTCTCTCTCTCTCTTTGTGGTGTTCCACGCCAACGCATCGACTTAGCGAATGCACTCATTCACTCATGCAATGCACTTGTATCCAGAACTTTTTATGTTTTATTACTCGGGTTTTCACTCATTGCAATAAATAAATTACTCGGGTTTTCACTCTTTGCAATGAATAAATTACTCGAATTTTCACTCCTTGCATTAGATAAATCATGTCCTTTTGCGCTATTGCTTCTTTGCCGTAGTTTCTTTCAAGTCAAGGAATCAAAATCAATCTTTCCAGTCACCTGATCAGGTGTATTAAATTACATCTTCCAGACGAAATACACCTAAATACTTTTTCATGAAGTACAGTACTGTTTTATAACTATAGCACTCTCGGATGTCCGAAAAGCCTCCATCCGTCACCAAATTCAACATTCAGTTTGGGAGATCATCATTTCGGTTGTTTAGACTTGCTAGCGTAAAAATTCTTTTTTTCTTTTGTGATACCACAATGCTTGACACTTCCAAGACCCCAAGCTATTTTCCTTGTAACCTTCATGTTTTAAGTGGCACACATCACAAAAGGCCTCTTTAGTTTCCTTCAAATGGTTTTATAACCTTCAGCAGTTATTATTATTATTGTTGGTACTTGCTAAGTTACAACCCTAGTTGGTTGGAAAAGCCTAATATAGTGAGGGAAGGAAATAAGGACTTTAGATGGTGTTTCATGTCCGAACATTTCTTCCTGGTACTCTTTGGATATTATTCTGACCTTAATTGTTCTCACTCAGGAATAGTTTTAGTTGGTCGTTTATGAGAAGCATAGGCAACGGATTATTTTTCTGTCGTACAATGTCTTGGTGACCAAACATTCACATACTATAGTCAATTTCTGTTAGAGATGCAGATTTGCACCGACTCGCAGCGGTGCCCTTTTAGCTCGGAAAAGTTTCCTGATCGCTGATTGGTTGGACGAGATAATTCTAACCAATCAGCGATCAGGAAACTTTTCCGAGCTAAAAGGGCACCGCTGGTAGTGGGTGCAAATCTGCCTCGATAAAAGAAATGGACTATAGCGTATGCGCCCATCAAAAATGACGGCTAAATATTTAGATAGGTATGCGCAAACAGATTCACCCCTACCCACCCCTCTATCTTCCCCTTTCCAAACTACAACACATTTGTTTGGACAATTTGTGGGAGATTGGTGTTTTCCGAATGGTAGCCGTTCAGCGCGACAGGATGTATATATATATATATATATATATATATATATATATATATATATATATATATATATATATATATATATATATATATATATATATGTGTGTGTGTGTGTGTGTGTGTGTACAGTATGTATGTGTATATGTATATAAAATTTATATATATATATATATATGTGTGTGTGTGTGTGTGTTTGTATATATATATTGTGTGTATGCATGTATGTATGTATGTATATGTATATATATATATATATATATATATATATATATATATATATATATATATATATATATATATATATATATATATATATATGAGAGAGAGAGAGAGAGAGAGAGAGAGAGGCTTGTTCTTTATCATATATGGGAAATTATTCTCCCCAAATCCCCTCTTCACCTAGCCTATTGTTATTGTTATCATTATTACTTGCTAAGTTACAACCCTAGTTGGAATAGCAGGATGTTATAAGCCCAAGGGCTCCAACAGTGAAAATAGCCTAGTGAGGAAAGGCAACAAGTAAATAAGAGAAGTAATTAACAATTAAAATGTTTTAAGAACAGTAATAACATTTAAATGAATATAAACTATATAACCTTTTAACAAAGTAAGAGTAGGAGAATTAGGATAGAATAGTGTGCCCGAGTATACCCTCAAGCAAGAGAACTCTAACCCAAGACAGTGGAAGACCATGGTACAGAGGCTATTGCACTACCCTAGACTAGAGAACAGTGCTTTAATTTTTAAAAAGAGGAAAGTAGCCACTGAACAATTACAGTGCAGTAGTTAACCCCTTGAGAGAAGAATTGTTTGTTAATCTCAGTGTTGTCAGGTGCATGAGGACAGAGGAGAATATGTATAGAATAGGCCAGACCATTCAATGTATGTGTAGGCAAAGGGAAAATGAACCGTAACCAGAGAGAAGGATCCAATGTAGCACTGTTTGGCCAGTCAAAGGACCCAATAACTCTCTAGCGGTAGTATCTCCACGGGTGGCTGGTGTCCTGGCCAACCTACTACTTACAATAATGATCACTTAGTGGCAGCTGATGACATAAGAGGCTTACTCCCCCCCACCTCTCTCTCTCTCTCTCTCTCTCTCTCTCTCTCTCTCTCTCTCTCTCTCTCGACCCTACTTCCCATCCGTAGCTCACAACGTACGGGACCAAGGTTTGTGTTCATTATTGAAAATTATCTAGCCGTAAGAGCGACTTGAACTTGGAAACCCCAAATTGAGATTCTGACATTGTCATGAAGTTATTTGGCTAGCACAGTGGTAACGCGTTAACCTGAAACCACACACCTTTAACCTTTACTATGAATAATGTTTTTGTTATTTTTTTTTTGGCCAGATTAAAGAAAATGTACTCACATACGCACACGTACATACGCACACATACACACGTACATACGCACACACATACACACACAAATACACACACATATCGGTACAATTGGCTTACTGTACTGGTGGTTACATGTTGCCTCGTAAGCCTTTTGTACATCCATGGCTATGACCTGGAGATTACAATCTTATCCCATATACATTTTCTGAAAACCGAGAGAGTAACACCTAGCCCCAACTCTTTCAAAAGGTAAAAAAAAAAAGAAAATGTTCCTGTAATTCTGAATCTATTTTCAGCGATTCTTTACATCCTTTTAAGTCTGCTCATGGAATTTTCTAAACTTTGCTCTGATTTCAAGGTTAGGCATCCTTTCATTCAGTCCCCTAATGCATAAGGATCAGATTGCACTGTTACAAGGCGTAGGTGAGGTGAATGTCTCTCAAAAGACCTCCATTGCGACGAATTAGCGCACTGCATGGTCATTTTCCCTGTATTCCTGGCGTTTCTTACTAATGCCAGCATCTCTTGATCGCTTGTTTGAGAGGAAGGTGGAATGGTTAGAGACCTTAGGGGTGAAAGGTGGAGGAGTTGAGAGGAAGGGATAGAGAGGGAGGAGGGTAAGTAGGGTTTGGTGTATTATGGAGGTAGGGTGGGATGAATGGTAAATGGATAAGGGTAGGGAAGATTACTGGCATGACTATTTTCCTCGACATTGACGCCATGAAATGCAGTGCCATCGTTCCTTGATTTCCGTCAATTTGTTTGTGTAATGATGCCTCCTTTAACCATTCATTGGGCGTTCTATGACTCTATGGTACACCTACCTCCCTTCAAGGGTTTTGGTTTTTTTGTTATATAAGAATTTTCGTTTAATTTTTTTTTTTATATTTAATAAATATTTCAGGCGAGTTTTATTGATTGTATAGTGGTGCCGTATAAGGTAATCATTTATTGAAGAAAGTCTCAAAAAGGTTGTTTTCTCCTTCGTCATTTGTTACATTAACTTGGTTTAGTTTCCTTCATTTTAAGTTATCAACACTTATCGGTTTAATTTCCTTTCTACTTCATTTTAAACTTTCTTCACTCATCTTTTTTAACTTTTCGTCAAGACTCTTTACTTCTTTGTGCAGACAGCTATATATGGGATAATTCAGCAAATGCCATATTCCCGGCCATGATGAAAAAATGGGACTTGTCGGGCGAAAATCTTCACTTCAACATAATTACAGCCTCTCAAATCTTGGTCG
This sequence comes from Palaemon carinicauda, assembly GCF_036898095.1. NCBI lineage: Eukaryota > Metazoa > Arthropoda > Malacostraca > Decapoda > Palaemonidae > Palaemon > Palaemon carinicauda. Next base: position 20,959,742 of record NC_090745.1, read on the forward strand.
TAGCATAAAGCAAACAATCGAACAAGCAGTTTGAGTTTTTCTAAATATTTCCAAGTTTTGGTCCTTAACACTTTATAAGATTCCGATTTTATTTACAAATAGCGTATAGCTGATCACGCTGTAGAATTAACCGTTTGATTTCATGGGTTTTTTTTTTTTTCTAGATTAAAAAAATTCAGTCGGATTAAAGTGAAAGTTTCATAAGTGCATAATTGACTTTACAACCTTGCAAGAAGGACTCGAAGTCCACTTATGATGAAAGGTAACTTAGTTTTTGCGTGTGTTAGGTTTTTAAAATAAGCATGGAGGCCTATTTTGTCGGAAGTGTACTCTGAAAGCTTTACAATTTTGAATCCATAAACTTTCCCAATCTTATCTCCTATGCTTGAACCCATCACTAATAGGTAGTTTATAACCTTATCTTACTCATTATTTAGTGAATTGATATATGTCGCTACAATGCAACTTTTATAGTAGGCTTATTAAGTTGTTTCCATCTAAGTCATTTGATATATACTGCTGTGTATATGTGCTAACAATTGAAGTTGTGCTTTAGGGTTTTTGAGGTACAGGGATATTTGAATATAAATAAGAAAACTTAATTTCATGAATCACAGTATTTCTCACTCGCTCTCTCTCTCTCTCTCTCTCTCTATATATATATATATATATCTCTCTCTCTCTCTCTCTCTCTCTCTCTCTCTCTCTCTCTCTCTCTCTCTCTCTCTCTCTCTCTCTCTCTCTCTCTCTCTCTCTCTCAGAGTAGGCAATATGATGCGTTTCAGTTGCATGATCTGTGGATAGTTTTACAATGGTAGAACTCTTTTTGTCCCTCGTAATTACATGTGTTTGCTCCTGAAATTGTAACTTTATCTGTATTTCATTTGTAATGCAATAATGTTCTCATACTCTTGAGTTTGTAATTAGGTGAACTTAAAGCTGTAAATATTTTGAATTGAAGGTATGTATAATATTTTTGTGAGTGTGTTTGTGTTTCGAGTGAGGACGATAGTGTGTCACTGCTATTCTCATATTAGGTTGAATAAAAGCTACTCTGTTAATAAAAAAGAAAACTTTTTTTTCAATCTTCGCAGCTTAGTGGTTAAAGTGATAATTTATTTTCTCCGCAGTTATTGTAGTTTGAAGCTATGTATCAGGATGTAGAGATTCATAATTTCTTTTCCTCCCTGATGTTTTAAAACGATTTCAGCAGAAATTTGATACAATAATATTAGCTGTTCGAAATTTAAGAATTCAGTTCATAGTCGATGTATTATTATTATTATTATTATTATTATTATTATTATTATTATTATTATTATTACTTGCGAAGCTACAATCCTAGTTGGAAAAGCAGGATGCTATAAGCCCTATGGCTCCGATAAGAAAATAACTCATTGAGGAAAATAAATAAATAAGCTATTCAAGCTATAAGAACTAATGAATAGCAATATAAAATATCTTAAGATCAGTAACAACGTTAAAACCGATCAGTGACGTATAAACAACAAAACGAGAATAGTGTCCCCGAGTGTACTCTCAAGCAAGAGAACTCTTAACCCAAGACAGTGAAAGACCATGGTACAGAGGCTATGGCACTACCAAAGACTAGAGAACAATTGTTTGATTTTGGAGTGTCCTTGTCCTAGGAGAGCTGCTTACCGTAGCTAAAGAGGTAAAGACAAACTGTATATTTCAAACACTTTCCCTCAATAATGGCAACGTTCAGACATTTTAATTCAAGATTTCCATCATTGCAATTTTCATGAGCATAGCATCAGTGCATGGCCTCCCTGGATTGAGCACCGGACTTACGGTTAAACTCAGTTCATAGCTTCACTGTTAAGTATCGGTCCTGAATTAGAAGCTTTACTGCGTTATGTTGCAACACACTTGTAAAAGATTACAGTGGTGAAAAATGTCACGACTGAGATGGTGTGGGCATGTATTGAGGATGGATAGTGGAGAGGGAGGGAAGAACCTGTTAAGGAGAAGATCGAGGGGGGGGGGGGAGGTAGTGAATTAGATAGCAAGGTAAAGTAAAGGGTGATATGCAGAGAAGAAGAGGCCTTTGAATGTAGGCGTTGGAGTGGGTGCATCAGGCAACCGACCCCTTATTGTAGGGATAACTGTGGCAAAGAAGTTACCGCACATTGGCGTCTCTTGAAATGACTTTTCGGAATGACTATTTGGAAGGTAGAAGTGAGTAGTAGTAAACTTGAAAAGAATTGTGAAAGAAGATATTCAAATTTTGCATTTATAGCTAGAAATTCCCCGAAGATGTGGTTCTTATATTTGAAGGAAAAAGTAGTTCAGGCCAAGTTCGAACAGTAGCGTTTAATTTCACCCTATGGAGACTGGGATTGCACTTTAGCAGTTTGCAAAATAAGGTAGATGAGATTTAAAAAAAAAATAGATTAATAAAAACAATGCAAATCACCACTTTTGACCTTCTAAAGTCCTAAATCAATACATTCAACAACAAAATTGCTTTAGACATTGCCCCGTTACTATTATGCCAGTTCTGGATATTTGTCGTTTTGCGGCTTCAGGTGTGATACCAAGTAAAAGAGACCTGGTGTGGAATTTTGAATTCTGCCAATTTAAGTAAAACGTTATTCTTTGGGAAGTAACCGAATGGAAAACATGAAAATTTAGACACAAATCATTGCAGCTGTATGTCAGTAGCTCGCTGCCAAAAATATTCAGTTTTATTGACAGTGCACCACGCAAAGTACACTGTAAACAACTACTTACGTATCTTGAGGGCAGCGAAATGACAAATACTCTTTCCATTTTGTTTTACAGTCCGTTCCTCGGATTATTTTCATTCCTTTTAAAGTGGCTTGAGAAAAATTACACGTGCCAAGAGAGAAATGAAACTAGTCGAATTCTTAGTTTTTTTTTTCTCGCTTATTCTCTCTCCCTCTGAGGAAAGTGAAAAGGTGAAAAGTCCGTTCGGCTATATCGTAGAACAAGTGTTGGTGTTCCCACAGTCAATCGTAAAAAATGTTTTTCTAATGTTAACAATTCACCCGACGACTGAAGAATGGACCAGCTTTTGACTTTGAAGTTGATGCGTGCTTTATTGTCTTTTCACTTATATTTATTTAGTGAATGGTTTTGTAGGTGATCTTTATATAATGACTAAGATTGCATGTATATATACATATATATATATATATATATATATATAATATATATATATATATATATATATGTATATATGTATATATATATATATATATATATATTTATATATTTCTAAATACATAGATATATATATGTACATATATATATATATATATATATTGTGTGTGTATTCATGCATGTATATCCTGTATGTATATATATATATATATATATATAACCTATATGTTTTTAAATAAATGTATTGATACACACACACACACACACATATATATATATATATATATGCTTGCACACACATATAAATGTATATATATAATCACATAAGTCATTGTTGTTTTGAGAAAATGGGAGTGTTATTTTGCATAGTAAACATGGAACCCACTTAAATACTGTTCCCTTTTATTACCATTATTAGAAATATTTTAATAATACAGATCCTGTTTATTGTTTAGTCTTAATGACAATTCTTTTTTTTTTCAGAAATCACAACAATTTTGTTCGAAAAGTTAGTAAATGAAAAATCATTCTTTTCATAACTTGGAATAAAGAAAACTTATTCTTTGAAACTTTGAATAAATAAGAATGGTTTTGACTTTAGTAATATATTTTCATTTTATTATGTTAATCATATTTATATTTTTAGCTTACGTATTTTTCCTACTTCTTTTCTTGGTTAAATGCGTAACTTCAATGCCTTAGAAAATCTAATTAGATAATTTATAGAAGTATTCATTAGTGTGGTATTCGTAGCGAGTTCCTAAATGACTGAGGAATGTGTATGTTACGAGACACAGACCCTTAAAATATTTGAGCTGCGAGTCACCAGAAATGCTCTCTCTCTCTCTCTCTCTCTCTCTCTCTCTCTCTCTCTCTCTCTCTCTCTCATTTAAATGACAACAACACTCTTTGAAGGGTTTCTTAAGCTTACCCACATGTTGCTAAATTAATACCTTCGATTTTGAAACTATTATACCTATAATGGCTTTGGTTTTATAATGTTGAGGCTAAGTGATATGGTTTTATGTAGAACCTATTCCCATTTTCTTTGAGAATTATTATTGAATATGGGCGTTCCTGTTTCCACACACACACAAAATCATTCAACCTTACAGCTCGAGAGGTAGGGCTCTTGAGGAAAAAAAAATAACACGGTCACGTAACCCAATCATGTTGTTTTGCGTGCAGAAAACCTGGTAACAATAGCATTTGTCGTTTGTGCACTGCACTAACACTGAAAACTGATTTTGGCTCTTCATAGATGTTATTTCAGCATTACCGTCACATTGTAGTCTGTGTATCGCCTTGTATTATTCCAAACAAACTATTGTTTACTATTCTTTGCACAGGACGAAACACACTCAAAGCAACGATCCAACTTTTCCTTGTGACATCATCTTGCTCATTTCTGTGTTTCTCACCAATACAGTTGTTTCTCTTACGCTCATAAATTACGCTTATAGTTCATCTGAACAGTTTTCTTTTAGGAGGAAAGAGTTAGTTCAACAAAGTCTCTTCATAAATCCTCATTATAGTCTTTATTAACACAAAGTCTTTTATATATATATATATATATATAACACAAAGTCTTTTATATATATATATATATATATATGTATGTATATATATATAT
>NC_090745.1:20969524-20977024 GCF_036898095.1 Palaemon carinicauda
TAATAATTCAAGCTCATCATATGAGTATGCATTATCTGTTATTCATTTATATTTTCCATGTGATATATATATATATACTGTATATATATATGTGTGTGTGTGTGTGTATGTATGTGTGCGTGTTTCTAGTGTAGTGTGTGTGTGTATATATATATGTATATATATGTGTATGTATATATGTATATATATATATATATATATATGCATATGGACGTGATTTTATTCTTCCTAAATTTATTTATACACACACACACACACACACATATATATATATATATATATATATACTAATATCTTCGTTGACTATTAAAGTAGCTGTCATTATTTCTTCGACCTTGCATAAATTTTGCAGTATTTCAGATTGGGATCATTCCGCTCTTACTCTTGTATATACTGAATGTTTATATACGAGTGTGAATACCTTATCTTTTGCAACGTGGAAGATCATACGAAACAATAGTTTTGTTTAGGTGCGTAACTGATGTCGGGCTGAAACATTTGTGGCTTCTTTTCCTTCTTGGCAGTTGATGTTTGTTTTATGTTTCTGTTGTGCTTGCTCTGTGTTGGGTTGGAGATGAGTGTTTTTTAGGAATATTATTTTTTTTTTCTTTTTAATTCTATTCCTAATGATTCTCGAATTAGTGCTTATATGACCTGAACACCATAATTGTGGAAATATAATTTTAGCTATGCATCGTAAAATCAGTTTAAATGTTATATCTGTACAAAAAAAAAAAAAGATAAATCCTGCTCTTAAATTCTGCGAATTATGATCCCTTAAGCCACATTGTTGAGGTAAGCTTCACTCCACCCACTGTTTATTAACATATATTTCCTACCTCTTATTTTTAGAAAAGATATGCCATGCCAGGAACGCACGACTCTTGCGCGCGCGCAAGAGGTTGCTCTATCAAACACATTCTCATATTACAAACAGATGTTGAGCTACAAACTGTTTTTCTTATGTGCGCCCAAGTTGTATTTTCTGATTTTTTCCGTGCGTGTTTATTTGGTGGCGAGGGGACGGGGGTTAAGAGAATTCAAGATTGCTATTCAGAGAGAGAGAGAGAGAGAGAGAGAGAGAGAGAGACATATTTGAAGTTGGATTGTAAGATTGTTAAATATGTCGTTCTTATTTATCCCAATTTATTATAAGTGCCTTACCTCGTATTGATTGTTATGATGAAAGTATAAAAAGTTAATTATTCCACTTTTATATCCATTTTCAAAGTAATTTTCTTTCCAAGTGGCATGGTAACATACTCTGGGCTCATAAAACGCTTTATGCTTTTGCATTAGTGATGTCATGATTAGCCAATCAAAATTTCTTTGAAAAGATTATCCGTATTATCCGGTAGATGAGGTTTTGTAAGATTGTTGCCGTTATTGTGTTGAGATTTATAGTATACCAATGGATAAGAAGGTATTGGTGACAATTGGAGGAAAATAAAGTAACCCGTTAATAGTGACCAATTAAGGACAGTTATTGAACAGACTTTCATGTGCCTTAACGTGGTGAAAGGGATTGTACATCGCCATTTTCAGCAAAGCTGTACTAGTCATTGTCACCCATTAGAGGTTGGTTTGCTGGAGTGATCATACTAATGTCTCCCACCAATACCAATCCGCAGCGGATAGCGTGGTAATGAAAACTGGCCAAACCCCATACATGATTAAGAATGTCATAATCCTTTGTACTGCAGTGAACTAGAAACGGCTGTATCTGTTATTGTTGTTTAAAATATGAATGTTTGCGCCAATTTACTTACTTATTGATCGATGGGGTAAGAACACTCAAGAAAAAGTACGATTAATCTCCCTAGTTTTGAATGATTTTTACCTTGGTCAAAGCGCTTCAAGGATATGGAGAAAGACTCGTCCAACTTCTGACCGGGTGTTTATGAAATCTTGAATTGTTGGTATTTATGTAAATGATGATTAGAAATTATATTGTGTGGAGATATTTGATTGTCATTAAATCCTTTAAAATTGATACGGAATTGAACTTATGAAATAATTTAGTGTGCCATATGCTTAAGGTCATGCAAATAGTTTGGATATCAGGTTTAAATTTCTCCAATATTGTTATTGCATTTTATTGGTCCTTTTGCGCGTTTGATAAGTTAATAAATTATATATATTTTTTTTATTATTTATGGTATTACTCCAAATCATTCGTCTCTTTTATTTTTGTAGTTTAGATATTTCTATTCTTGCGCATTGTAAATTTTAGGTACATGAAAAAACGTATTTCTTATGCATTATTATTATTATTATTATTATTATTATTATTATTATTATTATTATTATTATTATTATTATTATTATTATTATGTGTATCGTATGTATCATTACTTACGTACTTCCAAATATTTTATATGTAGCATGGCATTCGATTAATCTATGTACACCGATTATTTACTTAATCGTAATAGACATTAAGGTCCTACTTTTTAAGTTATATCCTCGCCCCTTAGTCGTATAGCATCCTGATTTTCCAACTAGGGTTGTAGCTTAGCTAGTAATAATAATAATAATAATAATAATAATAATAATAATAATAATAATAATAATAATAATAATAATAATAATAATAATAATAATAATAATTAAAATTACCAACACGTACATAAATATAGAAATTAAAGTCAAGAAACGTATTTTTCTCCCTGGATGTTTTCCCAATTTTAATTATTAACACGATTTCTTACCTTAAGGTTTTTTTTTTAAACATATCTCCTTCTCCCAATAAAGAAGTACTGTAACCACATAACTTTTACTTAATACTAGAATTGCCAGTAAAGGCGATGCTTTGTGGAAAACAAATTGGATGCCCAGAAATATAATGAGCTTACGAAAGGGGGTTTGCTTTTAACTCTCAACGGTTGTCTGGACAGAGAAGCCCCTCTTGGATGTGATGGCCTCCTTTGCCTTCAGCTAATTATGTCATAGTTTTCTTGAAGTTATCTCCAGCATGTGGTGGCTTCATACATACAATTACTACAGTTTTGCATTACAGAATGCATGACTAGTATGACTAGTATAGTCGATTGCAAGTCTAATTTTTATATGAATATGTATATATATATATATATATATATAATATATATATATATATATATAATATATATATATATATATATATATATTATATATATATATATATATATATATATTTATATATGTAAGCGTATGAATGTATATACTCGTATATTATGCACACACATGCACGCGCGCGCACACACACACACACGTATATATATATATATATATATATATATATATATATATATGTGTGTGTGTGTGTGTGTATATAAGTATAAGAATATATACTCGTATATATATTCATATACCGTACTTGGGTGTGTATATATATATATATATATATATGTATGTATGTGTGTATATATATATATGTGTGTGTGTGTGTATGTATATATTTAATATATATATGTGTGTGTATATATATAAATTTTTTATATATAATTTATATAGACCATTTATATTTACATATAAATATAGATATATGAATCAATATAAAAATGCCTATGTATAAATTTAATAGACGTATATATGTACATCATAAATATATATATATATATATATATATATATATATATATATGTATATATATATATATATAGAGAGAGAGAGAGAGAGAGAGAGAGAGAGAGAGAGAGAGTATGTTATGCATGTAGTATAAGATTTTTTCATAATTTCGGCCTTGCATTACATTCGGGTCCCGGACAGAACCTCACTGTTCGTAATACAACGTATGCAGTATTACCTCTCTCCATCATGAAGTTCAATACTACTCAGTATTCTAGAAGTTTTATTCCAGCAGTGACCAAGTTGTGGAATGATCTTCCTAATCGGGTAGTTGAATCGGTGGGACTTCAATTGTTCAAACTTGCAGCTAATGTTTGTATGTTAAACAGGCTGACATAAGTCTCTTTTTACAGTTTATATATGAAGGATCTGTTTTAATGTTGTTACTGCTCTTAAAATATTCTATTTCAATTTTTCATTACTCTTCATATAGTTTTATTTATTTTCTTATTTCCTTTCCTCACCAGCTTTTCCAACTAGGGTTGTATCTTAGCAAGTAATAATAGTCCTCATCCATGTAGGCCTGGAGCTTCCAACTCTTCCAGAGACTTGTGGAGCCTAGTTAAATGTTTAGTGAACTAATATCTCTTGGGGAGTGCGAAGAGCTTGGCCAAGCCATCCGTCTACCCCTCACCACATATGCACTCGAGTAATCTCTCTTATAGTTTAATTTCTAGTCCTGTCCTGTCATTTAACTCCCAATATTCTTCAAGTCTACAACATCTATCGGATATTATTTAATTGTCATACCACGACTCATGTCCATACAGTAACACTGATTTCACTAAATTGATATATAGCCTGATTTTTAGATTTAATTTCAGGCGATTTGATTTCCAAATTTTACTTAACCTAGTTCATTGTCTGATTTTATTTTTTCAATCTTTCATTAAACTCAAATTCTATAGATCCTAGGAGTATTAGAAATCATAGTTCTTTAATATTTAGATGATTCCACCTCATTAATAATTTCTTCTTCTAACGATATTTCACCTTCCATTGCATGTTCCGTTCTTATCATCTTTGCCTTTCTTCTAATCATCTTAAGCCCAACATCATGTGATATATCTTGTAAGCAAGTTTTACAAGTCCTGTGGTGCTCTGCTAATAAGGAAAGCGTTATCTGCATACTCTAGGCCAGCTAATTATCTGTTACTAATCCATTCCAATCCTTCTCCATCATCCCCAACTGTTCTATTTATTGTAAAATTCATGAGGAAGGTAAACAACATAGGTGACAACACATTCCCTTGAAGTACTCCACTGTTCACTGGAAATTCGTTTTATAGGACTCCACTAACATTAACTTTGTCCTTGTTATGCTCATGAACAGACTTAATCAAATTTAATTAAATTTACATGTGTAAGAGGAACTCCATGATAACGCAGGACTCTCCACAGAATTAGCTGGTGCACACTATCAAAGGCTTTTCCCTAGTCCACAAATGCCATCAAAACTGAATTTCTTTATTCTACACATTGCTGTACCACATGTCTTACAATGAAAATTTGGTCAATACAACTTCTGCCTTTTCAAAATCCTACTAGTTCCTCTCCCAGCTTTTCATCAATCTTTCTCGCTAGTCTCTTTAGAATGTGCATTCTATATATTTTCATGACAGCTTATGTAATTTTGAGGCCTTTGTAATTATTGCAATCAGTTAGCGATCCTTTTTTGCCATTTTCACCAACCCATTCATCAGTTTTTTTTTTCATCACACCACAGTTTATAAGGTAATCTTAAATGTTCTGGGAGTCATTTCATTTTCAGCCAATATCATCACAGCAGTTATTCAATCGTATCCAGGAGCTTTCCCTCTCTTTTGCTTTTTAATCATAGCTTCGACTTCAAACACACTGAATTCAGTCATGGATACATCAAGGTCATCCTCAGCTTCAAGTATATCTATCAAACTATTCCCTTCATATATCCTATTCATGACTTCACTAAAGTTTTCCATCCAACGTTGCCTCTCTTCATCTTTTTTCATGTTAGAACACACCCATCTCTCTTTTTTATGTGTATATGCTTCTTCTTCTTTGTCCCAGTAGAGATTTCAATATAATTCTTTGAGCAAGTTTTACACCATAGCCACTCCCTGAATTCATAGCCTCTGTCAGCCTCCTGTGCCTTCCTGTCTAAATATTCTCTCCAATCATTCCTAGCTTTTCTTTTGACTTCACTATCAATACTTGAATAATTGCCTTGTAATTTTTATTACTTCCTCGAAAACTTTTAATAATCAATTTCTGTTTTTGTCTCCTTTTTTATAGTATCCTAATTATCATTTGTTATACATGGTTTTCTCCTTGTAACTGCATTTCCCAAAAGCTCATGACCAACTGACTGATATAGCCTATCCTCTTAATATCACACCATTCTTCATCAAATGTCTGTTCTTCGTCTCTTAAAGTCTCTAAGACTGCAAATCGATTCCTACATTCATTTGCAGATATTTCTCTATGTTCTTCTTCTAGAAGCTTAGTTGTATCTAACTTAGGTAATCTACCTACATTTCTGTTGGGTGCTTTCAGTTTTATTTTCAGTGATGCAATGAGGAGCTGGTGATCACTACCAATATCTTTAACTCTATAGCTTCTTATATTTCTCAGAGTCCTCCTTCTCGCCTTATTAATGGATATATGATCTGTTTGATTTTTGTTAATGGCACATGTTGAAGTCACTGTATATTTGTGGATGTCTTTTTGCTGGAAAAAAGAGTACCTCCAAAAACAAGATTGTTTATTGAACAAAAACTTATGAGGTGTGACCCATTTTCCTTTTCTACTTAACCAAGACCCTCAACACCCATCACATTCTCTGTACCTTGATTATACCTTCCAACTTTAGCATTGAAGTCACCATCCACAACTTTTATATGTCTCTCCGGGATCTTTCTACTTTGCAGTTCTTCATAGTATTCATCTTTCCTTTCTTCAGGGGAATCATTTGTTGGTGCATAACAAAGTATAATACTCATATTGCACTGCTTTGATTTAAACTTTGCAAGTAACATTCTACTATTTACAGCTCTCCATTCTGTTAATGCCTTTTCTGCTTTTGATGTCATTATTCCTACCCTTCTCTTCCAACTCCCTTTGTTCTTCCTGAGTATATATATATATATATATATATATATATATAAATTGCCTTCGTCTAAGATTTCGTTACCAATCTCCTAACAACATGTTTCAGTTAGGCCCAAGGTATCCAAACTATATTTCATAAATCCATTCTCCACTTGCTGTAACTTTGCAATCTGATTAGTTGTTCAAACATTCCAATTACCAATTTTCAATTTTTCTTTAATATTTATAAACCGGGAGACTATTAACGCCCCACTATGCCCAGAACTGAGGTCCATTCTGTCATTTTCGCTTTCCATAGGCTAACTAAATCCATAAAAGATTCGTTGACTAAATTCATCAAATGATAGCCAGTTCCTTGTAATGCACAGTGCCTATCTAACTAAGGCAATTGACCCTTGCCAGTCCATACTAATTCCAGTAAGATCTTCCGCCACGCATCAGCAGTAAAAGCCGAAAAGACATCTTGTTTATCGCCTTAAACCCAATCCTTCATCCTGCTGCCAGTGACTTCTTTTAGATTTAGGGGGGCATTTCCTCCACATCCCAAGTTCTTGTTACTCTATCAAAGTTGCTTATCCGCTTATATAACCATTGGCAAGCATGGATTGCTAAGATATATGTATATATATATATATATATATATATATATGTGTGTGTGTGTGTATATGAGAAAGAGAGAGAGAGAGAGAGAGAGACAGAGTCTGTAGGAAGATGAGGGTATATAATGCTTGTCCATCTCGTTAGAATTTATTTTGATTAAAATAATTAGAGAAATTATATAGTGGTGGAGGTATTTGTGGA
>NC_090745.1:20982024-20984620 GCF_036898095.1 Palaemon carinicauda
ATATACTTTTCTTAGGTAGGCTGCCGTGATTATCGTTATGATTAAAAACCAAACTGCAAAGCTAGAAAGAAGAATACTGCAAAGCTTACGAGAGTAGTAGACCTAGTAAAAGACGTAATAGAACTTTTCACTGCTTTGTTGCTAAATCGATTCTTCGCTACTTTTTCCCCAGATGAACGATAGTAATTTATAAGAAACTGAAATCGAAGTATCTGGTGACAGACAAAAAGGTTTTAGGTAAGAGAGATGGAATAATTGCTGGAATTAGATTCGTAGCTTTCCCGCAAAATAATAATTTCGTGGTGTTCTCGATGGATCCATAGTACTAGTTATAATTCAAGAACCGATGTCCTCTCCTATATAAAAAAGAGCAAGTGTCTGGGTGTGTATATATATATATATATATATATATATATGTATATTTATATATATATATTATTATTATTATTATTATTATTATTATTATTAGTTAAGCTACAACCCTAGTTGGAAAAGCGAGATGCAATAAGGCCAAGGGCTCCAACAGGGAAAAGTAGCCCGTGAGGAAAGGAAATAAGGAAATGAATATACGATTTGAGAAATAATTAAAACAATTGATAAAATATATTAGAAATAGTAACAACATCAAAACAGATATTTAATATATAAACTATAAAAAGACTTATGTCAGCCTGTTCAACATAAAAACATTTGCTGCAAGTTTGAGTTTTTGAGGTTCTACCGATTCAACTACCCGATTAGGAAAATCATTCCACAACTTGGTCACAGATGGAATAAAACTTCTAGAATACCGAGTAGTATTGAGCCTCAAGATGGAGAAGGCAGGACTTTTTTAATTAACTGCATACCTAGTATTACGAACAGGATGAACTGTCCGGGAAGATCTGAATATAAAGATGATTAGAATTATGAAAAATCTTAGGCAACATGCATAATGAACTAATTGAACGACGGTGCCACAGTTTAATATCTAGATCAGGAATAATAAATTTAACAGACGGAAAGTTCCTTTTCAACAAATTAAGATGAGAATCGGCACCTGAAGATTAGACAGGAGAACAATGCTCGAAACAAGGTAGACTGAAAGAATTGAAACACTTCAGAACAGATTGATCACCGAAAATCCTAAAAAGACTTTCTGAATAATCCAATTTTTGTGCAATTAAAGAAGACACATGCCTAATGTGTTTCTCAAAAGTATATATATATATATATATATATATATGTGTGTGTGTGTGTGTGTGTGTATATACAGTGTATATATATATATATATATATATATTTACTGTGTATATTTTTATATGTATATATACATACATATATATACTTATGTATATATATATATATATATATATATATACACTTATTTTCTGCCACGCTGAGCGGCAGTGAATAAATAGGATAAGCCTACCCTAGTGGGAGAGGGGTACAGAGGTGCACTCAAAAATCACGATCTCCCACAAATTGCCAAAGAAAGCGGGTTGTATTAAGGAAGGGGGCAGGTGACAAGGGTTAAATCACTATTGTGTGTGCATATCTATCTAAATATTTAGCCGTCATTTTTGACTGGTCGTTCACATTAGTATTACCATCGTTTATCATTGACATCACCATTGCCTTATAATGTGAAAAGTTTACCAAGTACATGAAATTATGAGTTTATCAAGTATGACCATTATAGATAGATGTATGTTCTTTAGTCGAATGCATTTTTTATCCAAACCCTCGTCTTTTAACATTAGTTTTTGTTTGTGATTGGAACTTGCACTGAAACTACTCATGTAAGTTACTTGAGTTTCCCTCTGAAGTAGTTGTGCTGCATCTTTTCTGGGGAATAAATTATATTTTCAGCTTTTTTGTCTTTAATATTCTGGATATTGATCTGTTATCATTCATGAATTTTACAGAAGTGCTCTCTCTCTCTCTCCTCTCTCTCTCTCTCTCTCTCTCCCGAGAAATGTCTTGCATGTTTTACTTTGACAATTTTTTTCATGTTTTGAGAGAGAGAGAGAGAGAGAGAGAGAGAGAGAGAGAGAGAGAGAGAGAGAAATGTTGAAATAGAAGATTACCATATTTTTAAAAGTAAAATTTGCAAAGTATCTCTCTCTCTCTCTCTCTCTCTCTCTCTCTCTCTCTCTCTCTCTGAGAGAGAGAGATATTGTTAAAAGTAAAATTGGCAAAGCATTTATAATCCTGAGAGAGAGAGAGAGAGAGAGAGAGAGAGAGAGAGAGAGAGAGAGAGCTCTTGGTTTTGATTTGAAAATGGATTTGTTGTTTCAAGATAGCGCTTGTGTTTCACAGTTATCGGGGCGAGACAGTTCAATTTATTGGACGATAGAATTACATAATTCTCCCCTTCTCACAGCACGGCATCCAAGTTATGCTGAGTCACGGCTAGCAACACTTGTACAACTATGCAGGGTTTTTTTTTCTAATCACTCTCGTCTTCTATTGCATACGATACGCTTTGATTTTCATCCAGTTTTTTGTTTTATTTCTTATCGTTAGGAAAGCTTTGGGAAAATTTACAAGATGAAACTGTAGGTTATTATTTTAACCGGCCCAATCAGTCAATCTCGATTCTTACTGAGCTGGC
>NC_090745.1:20985120-20997620 GCF_036898095.1 Palaemon carinicauda
CTGGCCCGATTAAATTCGAGAGGTAAAATTACCTATATGAAAGCTAGAGAATAAAATAATATAGATTAAATATGTAGAAAATAAAAGATATAGATAGTTTTTTTTTATAAAAATCTGAAGTAAGTAAAAATTTAGTTTTGTTTATAAAACTGCGTTTCCTATCGCCTGAAATTATATGTAAACGTCAGACCTATATATCAGTTTCGGCAGTTTAGTAAGATCGGCGTTACTGTATGAGCATGAGTCATAGTATCACAATGAAACAATATCTAACATATTTAGTAGATATGAGAACAAAGTTTTCAGAAGAATATTGAGAGTTTAATGGCAGGACTGGATTAGAAATGAAACTATTAGATGAGATCATGGTGAGAAGTAGATGGAGATGGTTTGGGCATGATCTTCGCACTCCCCAAAAGAGAATAGTCCACCAAACTTTCAACTGGGCTCCACAAGACACTAGAAGAGTTGGAAGCCCCAGGCTTACATGGCTGAGAACTATGAAGCGTAAAGTGGGAGATGATGAGTGGAGAAGTATTGAATTAAAAGCTCAAGATAGAGACGACCGGCGAAATCTAATCGAGACTCTTAAAGGCGTCAATAGGCGTAGGAGATGATGATGATGATTCTCAAAAATGTTAAAATCTTAAAGACTGAAATTCTCAGTCTAATAAAATGTCCAAAAATTAAACTGCAGAACATTTGCAACAATAACTATTTGCTCTTTCTAATGGTGGGAAATTTGACAACACATTTTGATTTGAAAATTACCAACTTGGAATTGTTTCTAGATAAGTTAATTATCTTAGTACCTGTCAAGTAGGTAATAATTACAGAGTGAAATCATATCTGTTGAAATTATCCTGAAGTTTGTTATCATGTGACCTTTGAAATTAGGATTTGAAATTGTGATAGTTGATAAATATATTATTTTATACATATGGTAGAAATATGTATGAATTTATAGTCGAATTGAAAATTATATGCACTAATGTACACCAATAGAAATATGCAAGAATCATTCTGTTGGGTCAAATTGGTATTTTAGACGACGTAAGTTGTGGGCGTACCATCAGTAGTAATCATTTAAAGAATACATATAGTAATAGTATTACTGACTGAGATGAATAAGTATTGCATTTTAGAATGTTTTTAACACTGAAATTCCTGTATTTTCTAGGGTTAATAAAAATATACAAGTATAAGAGAAAAGACGTAGTTTGAAATTAAGATAAAGATAAAAGATAGGCTGGGAATCAAGGTAAAGAAGAAAGGGTCGGCGTCAATGACCTTTTAGGTCACGACGCCAGAAAACTTCAAATCGATCAATCAATTAATCACAGAAATAGGAAGATGAAGGTAGAAGAAATATGTAGTAGTATGAAAAGGGAAGGAACGTAAGAGATAAAAGAGAGCAGATAAAGGCCGAGAACGAAAATGGTAAAAGTTTGAAAACTGGGTTGAGAAGGAAACTAAGAAAAACATAAAGAAAATGATTTGATGGGAAAGGTGTAATCTTTTAACCCGAAAAGGTCGGCCGTTGTGATCTGAAGTTCTTACCGATTTCCTTTGTTTTAGGGAACAAATTTTCGTAAAATTATCAGAACACAAGATACACGTAAATGTTATCAGCTAATTGAGTTAAATCCTATTTAGTTACTGATAATGCGGTCTGTTCAACAGTTTACTGTTTAATGTGTTGACACTGCTCAGTGTGTTAACGAACTTTTTGTTCAAATGTTGCATTTTTTTATCAGTGTGTTGACGCACTTTCTGTACAGTGTGTTGATGTACTTTCTGTTCAATGTGCTGACGTATTTTTGTTCAGTGTTGACGCACTTTCTGTTCATTGTATTGACGCACTTTCTATTCAATGTGTTGACACTTTACTGTTCAGTGCATTAACGCAATTTCTTTTTTGTGTTGACGCACTTTTTGTTCAATATGTTGACGCATTTTTCGTTCAGTGTTTTAGAACATTTTCTGTTTAAGATGTTGACGCACTTTCTGTTCAGTGTGTTGACGCACTTCCTGTTCAGTGTATTGACGCACTTTCTGTTCAATATGTTGACAGTTTACTGTTCAGTGCATTAACGCAATTTCTTTTGTGTTAACGCACTTTTTGTTCAATATGTTGACGCATTTTTTTGTTCAATGTGTTAACAATTTCTGTTTAAGATGTTGACACATTTTTGTTCAGTGTGTTGACGCACTTTCTGTTCAGTGTGTTGACGCACGTCCTGTTCAGTGTGTTGACGCACTTTCTGTTTAATGTGTTAACGTAGTTTTGTTCAGTGCATTGACCCACTTTCTGTTTATTATGTTGACGCACTTTCTGTTCAATGTGTTGATGCTTTTTTGTTCTTCGTGTTGACGCACTTTCTGTTGAATGTGTTGACGTATTTTTTGTTCAGTGTATTAAACTACTTTCTGTTCATTGTGTTGACGCACTTTCTGTTCAATGTGTTGACGCTTTTTTGTTCATTGTGTTGATGCACTTTCTGTTAAATGTGTTGACGTATTTTTTGTTCAGTGTATTAAGGTACTTTCTGTTCATTGTGTTGACGCACTTTCTGTTCAATGTGCTGACACATTTTTTGTTCAGTGTATTGACGCAATTTCGTTTCTGTGCGTTGACGCACTTTTTGTTCAATATGTTAACGCTTTTTTTTCAATGAGTTGGCCCAATTTCTGTTTAATATGGTGACATATTTTGTTCAGTGTTTTGACGCACTTTCTGTTCTGTGTGTTGATGCACTTTCTGTTCAGTGTGTTGCCGTAGTTTTGTTCAGTGTATTGACCCACTTTCTGTTCATTATGTTGACGCACTTTCTGTTCAATGTGTTGACGCACTTTTGTTCATTGTGTTGACGCACTTTCTGTTCAATGTGTTTACGCAATTTTGTTCATTGTATTAACACACTGTTCAATGTGCTGGCGCATTTTTTTTTCAGTGTATTGACGTACTTTCTGTTCAGTGTGTTGACGCACTTATTGTCTAATGTGTTGATGCAGTTTTGTTCATTGGCTTGACACTCTTTCCATTCAATGTGTTGACACATTTTTCTACAGTGTATTGATGTAATTTCTTTTGAGTGTGTTGATGCACTCTCTGTTCAATGTGCTGACACATTTTTTGTTCACTGTATTGATGCACTTTCTGTTCAATGTGCTGACACATTTTTTGTTTAGTGTATTGACGCACTTTCTATTCACTGAGTTGACGTACTTTCTGTTTAGTGTGTTGACATACTTTCTATTCAGTGTGTTCACGCACTTCCTTTTCAATGTGCTGAAACATTTTTCGTTCAGTGTATTGATGCTTTTTCTGTTCATTTAGTTGACATACTTTCTGTTCAGTGTGTTGATACACTTTTTTCAATGTTTTGACTCATAGTTTTGTTCAGTGTATTGACGCACTTTCTGTTCAGTGTCGACGTACTCTCTGTTCAGTGCGTTGACACACTTTCTTTTCAATGTGCTGACACATTTTTTGTTTTGTGTGTTGACGCACTTTCTGTTCACTGTGTTGAAGTACTTTCTGTTCGTTGTGTTTACGCACTTTCTTTTCAATGTGCTAAAAAAAATGTTTCAGTGTATTGATGCACTTTCTGTTCAGTGTATTGTTGCATTTTCTGTTCAGTGTGTTCGTGTACTTTCTGTTCATTGTGTTGACGCACTTTCTTTTCAATGTGTTGACACATTTTTTATTTAGTATGTTGGTACACTTTCTGTTCAGTGTGTTGATGCACTTTCTGTTCATTGTGTTGACGCTCTTTCTTTTCAATGTGTTGACACATTTTTTATTCAGTATATTGGTGCACTTTCTGTTCAGTGTGTGACGCACTTTCTTTTCATTGTGTCGACGCACTTTCTTTTCAGTGTCTTGACGCCGCTTTGGTTCAGTGTCTTGACGCCCTTTTTGTTCAATGTGTTGACGCACTTTCCCCATCCGCTCTTCACCAGCACCTTGGCCCTTTATAACTCTTGTATAGAGACATCGGTCATAAGAAGTTTCTCCGTAGTTATTCCCGTTACAGATGATATCCTTCGTTTTTTCTTGTTCGTGTTTACTATTTCTTTGTCTATCATTTTCGTTGGAATTACACTGGTATACAATGGCATTATACAAATTTTTCTACTTTCATGGTTAGAAGTAGATTAATTTTATGTACGTGATCGTAAGTGGAATAAGTGTTTGCCACTTATTTTTCCTTTAGACCCAGGGGCGATTTGAATATCAGATACTCCGTAGCTCTGTGATGAATTTAAGACAGGCGGAATGGCAGCCGTTCTTTGCACCCTAGAACCTTTAGCCAAGGCGTGTCGGATTACCTTATTTTATGATGAACGCTCGAGGAACGTGCCCTATTAGATATTCAGGAATATTTCTACTTACGCTTTGTTTTTATTTCTTCAACGTAGGCTACTCCGTCTTTCATAATAATAATAATAATAATAATAATAATAATAATAATAATAATAATAGTTATAATTGTTATGATCGTCATCGTGGTACAGTTTGCGATTGTTGATAAAAGATTGTTACCGATTTATAATTGTCTTTCTTTCAAAATCACCATGGGCCAGAAAATTAAGAATGTTTAGTCATAGCATGAAATGTAAGAAGGAGTTAATCTTCATTCCCATTAGATGATTTTATACAGTCCATAATTGTGAATATTGTATTTGTAGAAGGAATGAGCAGGAATAGAATGGAAAAAAATCGAGGTTGTCTTGGATATACTCTGCGATTTTTTCTAACATTGATTATTTGGTAGGATAATTACGATTCGATTTAAGGGTGCGCCGTACTTTTAAGGAATGAGAGAAAACGAAGGTGAATAGAGGATTCCGAAGCTATCCGGGTGAGGGAAAGCTCAAATACAAAAATACTTTCAAGTGATTTCCAATAGTTAGCTGGTCCTGCGAAGGACAGTCAAAAGCATCACCACCCAGTAATTACGCTGTTGATTAATATTGATTAATAACAGAAGAATTTCATTGTCCTGTGTCTTTGTTTCGTTCCTTTGTAACTTGAACTGTCAGCTTTTGATTAAATGTATATATGAACACGTCTGAGTGAATATCAGCATATGCATGTTGATAATTATTTCAGAATCCATGTTTATATATCATTAATATAATGATATACACAAATAATTGTCTTAAGTCAATCTAAAACAACGTATTTCTGTTGTTTTATGGGAAGTTTAAGATATGTTAGCCATTTGCTTCTGCTCTGTTTGTATTGAAAATATCCATTCTTCAAGGGAAATTAAGGAAAAAGCGACGGTATCCGATAATTATAAATCGACTGGGCGTCAAAATTGACCAAATTTGATAAGGTGCATTGGATGAAATTCAGCCTTTGGCAACAGTTGCAACATTCCTCACTTGGCCCTGACTAGAAACCCCTTATGTCTCCTCATTCCCCTCCTTCAATTCCCTCTCTTTTCCCCTGTTCTTCCCTCCTCCAAAGCCCACTTTAGTCGTAAAATGCTTTACTACTCTCTCTCTCTCTCTCTCTCTCTCTCTCTCTCTCTCTCTCTCTCTCTCTCTCTCTCTCTCTCTCATGTCCTGACTTGGCTGGTCTCCAAATTATCCTATCGTCAAAGTTTTTTTTTTAGTTTTTTTTTTTATGTTGGGGTGTATTTCATGCATCTCTATGGATTTTCTTTTGTCTGAAATACTTTTATACGAGGATTTTTACGATTTTCGCCTCAAAATGGATTTTTAGTTTTGAGCGTCCATGTGGGGTTCTTTTTATGTTTCCGGAACCGCTTTAATGTTTTGGTGTTAATATGCTTACTGGTCTGTATTTTTCAAGTTTTTGTTATGTAAAGGGATTAAATGATATGAAGGAAACTACGTTTCTTTTATATATTTTGTTTTGAATAAAAAAAATGTTTAATCAAGGTTTTTTGAACTTCAAATTTTTTTTTAACTATAACAAAATTCAGTTTCCTCGTTATAATTTTATTCTTAATGATTTTAATAACCTAAACTGTCTTGCTATTTTGTTATTGTATAAATCCAAAGTTGTATGTCTTCAGCTACCATGAACTGAAATCGCTCCAAAATTTTTTACAAAGTTCATATATTTTCTATTATTTTATATCAAATCATTATAATATTCATTATATCTTGCAACTGAAATAATGTTTTATTAAATTGTACATGTACGATATTACAAGTCCATGTAAGTTTACTTAGCTATTTTTTTATAAAACCGAAATTCATTTTTTTTCATGTTTAAACCCTTAAGATTACATTTAACAGCGCGAAATTGCATCAGAATAATCATTAAAACTTTCTGCAACTAAAAAAAGGATTTACGGCAGAATAAAAAATAACGAACAATTTCTGGCCCAAAGATTCTGAAAAAGAAAGGCTTCCTGATGAACACGAATCAGTTTTCCTGTATTTTGAAGATTATGATCAATAAAAATAAATGCGAATATTATTTTAAATGAAAAATAAAAAATATGGAAATAAAAGAAATGTGAGGCTTGATTCAAGAGAATTTTCACCTCGTTAAAGTTCGAAATCATGAAAGTTTCAACGTTGTTCCAAACTTTAGGTGATTTATGGATACAAGTGAGACCTAATGAAGATAGATAAGACCCAATTAATACGTATCTCCTTACAACATAAGTTATAGAAACCACAACGTCATTTAGGAAGTCAACTTGTAATGGAGACCAATGAAGTTTGACTAATAAAGAATTTTTAACCAGCAATGGGTTATGGAAGCAAAATGCTCTTGTATTTTAGGATATTTTTGTTGGATTGGGAGCGTGGATTTATTTTTAGATATTCTGGAACGTAAATCAAGAACATTTGCATACTACTACTACTACTACTACTACTACTACTACTACTACTACTACTACTACTACTACTACTAATAATAATAATAATAATAATAATAATAATAATAATAATAATAATAATAATAATAATAATAACTGGAACAATAATGATAAGAGCAGCTGTTGGTTTGGTGCCAGTTTCTTATGCCCGTTACAGGTGCAAAAGTTTCCGAAAGGAAATAAAAGATAAACTGCTCTACTTTCATAATCAGATGAGATTATGATGATAAAATTTTCAAACCTTATTTTTATTTCAAATGTGCCTTAATTTAATGATAAAATTTTCAAACCTTACTTTTGGTTCAAATGTGCCTTAGTTTAATGGTAAAATTTTCAAACCTTACTTTTGGTTCAAATGTGCCCTAACTTCTTGTTACAAAGTTATGGTCGCGTCATATACAGTAGAGTTGTCCATGTCTGTTGCTTGGGTAAATTGTCATCCTATTTTGCTTCTAGCTCATTTATGAAGAAATATTGACTGTTTATAACTCGAATTTTGGAACACATTGAAGGAGGCCTTCAGAAATGTACGTGCAAAGTATATATTAGCACAAGCACTTAATCTGAACCAAAATATTATGACCTTGCCCACTGCCTGACCTTAAACTCACAAGCCTTTGTTTTATCTTGCATTTGTCTTACCAAGTGAATTTGTTTTTAGCTCACTTCCATAGAATCTATAACAAAAACTCATAAAATTTATCTTGGCAGAAAACTAACCCGTCGGAGTATGTGGTTACCACTCATGTTGTTTTCAACACACTTTATTGTATTGTCTTATTATTATTGTTATAAGCCAACTTGTAAACTCATCTGGAAAAGCAGAATGTTACAAGGCTATATTGGAAGTGAGACGGTTACTTCGAACGCTAAAATAAATTTAATTCTTTGAGTTGTTTAGTTTTACTAAATGTTATATACATAGAATATTTGTTATATACGATATATATATATATATATATATATATATATATATATATATATATATATATATATATATATATATATATATAGTATAGTAAATTTTTAAGGTAATGTTCAAACTTATGCAGATTAGTCTTAATGGAGATTATTTGAATATCCTTTTCATAGTAAAAATAGTCCAAGGTTATGATGATATAAGTGCTATAGTACACATAAATTCATTATATAGTTTTGTATTTATTATATTTTTATTCTATTATTCATACGCATATAATAGGAGATATATACTGTACATTTCATTCCATTATATCTGTGCATGCATACACGCATATGCATGCATAAAAACTTAAAAGGTTGCCAGCAAACGCCCACACTTACATGTATTCATATATATATATATATATATATATATATATATATATATATATATATATATATATATATATACATATATATATACATATATATATATATAATGTGTGTGTGTATATATATATAATGTATATATAATGTATATATTTACATATGTATATATATATATGTGTATATATATACATATGTATATATATATATATATATATATATATATATATATATATATATATATATATATATATATATATATATATATATATATATACACGCGTTGATTTTCTAATCAAAACGAAGGCTTAATTAACGTGTCTCTCTATCAGCCCGAGTTATTGATGTTGCTATTGACACCGCTCTCCATCGCGGCGTTAATGTATTCAGTCCAGTTTGCCAAATAAGTTATGATATTATGCAGGATTTGTTTTTGGTTAACGCCACCGTTCGCAATCCAGTCCCCTGAATATAATCGTCTGTGGTGTGAGTGTTGTCACCTATGGCGTTTGCACTGACTGTTGTCCGTGTTTGCGATGTTGTTACTTTAGTGATGAATTCGTATGGTTCTTTATTTGCAGAACTTCACTGTGAGCAGGATGATTGCATGAAACTGATTGTGAGATAAAGGAATGGCGTAATAAACTCTCTCTCTCTCTCTCTCTCTCTCTCTCTCTCTCTCTCTCTCTCTCTCTCTCTCTCTCTCTCTCTCTCTCTCTCTCTCTCTCTATAGACGAATCTTTTGGTCATACATCCTGAAAACTCTGTGTCATCTGGTAGTAAACCGACCTTGGAGGATCGCAGCTAAGATAAAATTGACATTAGGCTTGCAACCCCATCCTTAAATCGTTTTTGGGAACCGGAAAGTCCACTTCCATTAGAGCTAGTTGTATTTAAGGGATGGTATATATATATATATATATATATATATATATATATATATATATATATATATATATATATATATATATAATGTATGTATATGCAAAAATGTATGCACGTATATGTTTTTCGCTATGGTAGTCGTTCATTTTAATGTTATTTAAATTTTAATAGTAGATGCCGTTTAAAAAGTAATTTTCTTGGCATGTGCTCACTGTCCGTTGTGTACTATGGATCAAGTTCCCTTATTGCAGTGTTTAATTTAAATTACACCATCATTATGTTTTAGGCCTAAAAATAAAACCGTCATTTTCCTGACAGACGTTTCTGTAAATAACACCATCATTGTTATGGCTTATATTCCTTTTTTATGGTCGTTGCTTTAAGTAACGCCTCCGTTTTCATGGCAGATACTCCTCTAGATTGTGTTTTACTTTTTATGACAGACGTTCCTTTACAGAGCTGACATAGTTGTCGAATACGTATTTCTTCGTCATTATTATGGCCGACGTTCCTTTGTAAAACACCCTCATTGTTAGGGCAAATGTTTCGTTATATTACTTTTCATTGTTGTTGACAATGTCCGTTGTCATCGTAGTGGGTGACGTTCATTTGTTAAACACCACCATTGTTAGGGCAAACGTTTCGTTATATTACTTTTCATTGTTGTTGACAAAGTCCGTTGTCATCGTAGTGGGTGACGTTCCTTTGTAAAACACCATCATTGTTAGGACAAACGTTTCGTTATATTACTTTTCATTGTTGTTGACAATGTCCGTTGTCATCGTAGTGGGTGACGTTCATTTGTTAAACACCACCATTGTTAGGGCAAACGTTTCGTTATATTACTTTTCATTGTTGTTGACAATGTCCGTTGTCATCGTAGTGGGTGACGTTCCTTTGTAAAACACCATCATTGTTATGACAAACGTTTCGTTATATTACTTTTCATTGTTGTTGACAATGTCCGTTGTCATCGTAGTGGGTGACGTTCATTTGTTAAACACCACCATTGTTAGGGCAAACGTTTCGTTATATTACTTTTCATTGTTGTTGACAAAGTCCGTTGTCATCGTAGTGGGTGACGTTCCTTTGTAAAACACCATCATTGTTAGGACAAACGTTTCGTTATATTACTTTTCATTGTTGTTGACAATGTCCGTTGTCATCGTAGTGGGTGACGTTCATTTGTTAAACACCACCATTGTTAGGGCAAACGTTTCGTTATATTACTTTTCATTGTTGTTGACAATGTCCGTTGTCATCGTAGTGGGTGACGTTCCTTTGTAAAACACCATCATTGTTATGACAAACGTTTCGTTATATTACTTTTCATTGTTATTGACAATGTCCGTTGTCATCGTAGTGGGTGACGTTCATTTGTTAAACACCATCATTGTTAGGGCAAACATTTCGTTATATTACTTTCCATTTTTGTCGACAAAGTCCGTTGTCATCGTTGTGGCTGACGTTTCTTTGTAAAACACCATCATTGTTAGGGCAAACGTTTCGTTATATTACTTTTCCTTTTTGTTGACAATGTCCGTTGTCATCGTAGTGGGTGACGTTCCTTTGTAAAAAACCACCATTGTTAGAGCAAACGTTTCGTTATATTACTTTTCATTTTTGTCGACAAAGTCCGTTGTCATCGTAGTGGGTGACGTTTCTTTGTAAAACACCATCATTGTTAGGGCAAACGTTTCGTTGTATTACTTTTCATTGTTCTTGACAATGTCCGTTGTCATCGTAGTGGGTGACGTTCCTTTGTAAAACACCATCATTGTTAGGGCAAACATTTCGTTATATTACTTTTCATTTTTGTCGACAAAGTCCGTTGTCATCGTAGTGGGTGACGTTCCTTTGTAAAACACCATCATTGTTAGGGCAAACGTTTCGTTATATTACTTTTCATTTTTGTCGACAAAGTCCGTTGTCATCGTAGTGGCTGACGTTTCTTTGTAAAACACCATCATTGTTAGGGCAAACGTTTCGTTATATTACTTTTCATTGTTGTTGACATTGTCCGTTGTCATTGTAGTGGGAGATGTTCCTTTGTAAAGTACTATTATTGTTATGACACACGATCTTTATATTCCTTTGTCATTGTTGTTGCCAACGTCCTATGCCATTGTAGTGGGTGATGTTCATTTGTAAAATACTATTAGTATTATAGCAGACGTTCCTTTATATTCCTTTGTCATTGTTGTTGCCAACGTCCTTTGTCATTGTAGTGACAGACATTCCTTTGTAAAGTACCATAATTATTACGGCAAACGTTCCTTTATATTCATTTGTCATTGTTGTTGCCAACGTTCCTCCTGAAGAGATGCCATCATTACTGACGCAAACTTTCCTTAAAATAATTTTAAGTATTCAAGACAGACATTCCTTGAAGCCATGCCTCATAGTTAAAACCGAAATTCCTTAAGATACACAGTCTTTACCATGGTAGATGATCCTTCATTTAATACCTCTATTGTCAAGGCAGAAGGGTCTTAGAGATAACACGGTCGTTGTATAGCAGGCGTTCTTCAACATCAGATCGACTCATGTTTACAAGAATTTGGATGTCTGGTAATTTGATGGTGACGTGTTAGATTTTGATACATCCAAATACAATAAAATTGAAAAATATTAGATTTAGGATTAGCGTTATATAAAATAAAATAGGTTACTGGTGTTTTATATTTACTTTAATCATATATTGTTTTCATTGAAGAGATTCATTTTTTATGTATTTTATCATTACTACGACCTTATTTCTATCTGATGTGAAAATAGGTTTCATCGGGAAGGCCTTATTTGTATAGGATAGAAACTCAAGTTTCGTTTTGTTACCTGCCCATTGTTGACATGATATAACCGAAGGATTTATTTTATCGAGTTGATTCTGGCTGTGTTTAATTTAGCATTAAATTGTGGAATGTCTTACTCTGGAGTAATACCCAGGTGTATCACGAAATAATTAAATTTTCCTGATTAATTTTTGAAAAAAATTAGTACAAATAATTTATTTATATGCACATAATTAATAATGTAGTTAAGTTTTTATGTGATGCTAATAGGATTCAGTGTTTGGCAACCATATTATTTCTTGCTAGTAAACTAAGTATTGTACTGAAGTAATTTTGGCAGTTGAAGACAATTTTTTTTTTTTTATTAATGTTGAAGGTTTATGTGAGCAATAAAGTAGGACAGGTGTAGTACACAACACAAGAAACGACAGTGAATTCAGTCATGCTTGAAAGTAAGATTTTAAGACCGACTGTAATTTGATCAAATGTTCGTGCTTTGTGTTTCGTGCAGTCACACACATAATCTTCGATGCATTTCCTTTAGATTCATTAGATTCACGATCACGTAAGACTTGAGACAATCCTATGGGCATTGTCTACCCTTACATGGAAGTATGTCCCTCAGGCAAACTAAATTGTACTATTGTACGCGACCCGTCAA
>NC_090745.1:21002620-21007620 GCF_036898095.1 Palaemon carinicauda
CTCTCTCTCTCTCTCTCTCTCTCTCTCTCTCTCTCTCTCTCTCTCTCTCTCTCTATTATATATATATAATATATATATATATATATATATATATATATATATATATATATATATATATAATATATATATATATGCACACAGACCTTACCAGCAACTTCGGCCCTGACTCTACCCGCTTCTTAGTCTTTTATGTGTGTATGTATTTGTTTAATTATACGTGTGTGTATGTAGGTAGTGTGTTCATACGATATAGATGATTAAGTAGACGGTTTTTCGTTTTCTCATTATTTATTAAAAAAACTTTCTAAACTATATTGGTGTTGGTTATTATCATCACTGGTGCTTTTAGTAGTTGTATTAGAGGTGATACGAATGGTAGTAGTTTTGGTGCATATTGAGAAGGTGACAGCTTGCGCCACAGACTCGGTTTTTTATATGTATGTTCAGCCTCGTTTCCAATGTTATCAAGAATATTTTACTGTCTTTTGCTGTCTTGTGCTCTTTTAACTTTCTCGCCGAGAATGAATTTAGACGTTTTCTTGATCGCATGGATGGCAAGCCAATCTGCAACTGGAATAAGTATCATGGAGTAAAACTTTAAGGGATACTCAACCAGTCGGCAAACTACAACGGGAAGTTTATAAAGAAAAAGGTTCCTTAATTAAGACGAGAGAGAGAGAGAGAGAGAGAGAGAGAGAGAGAGAGAGAGAGAGAGAGAGAGAGAGAGAGAGAGAGAATGTTTCGTCGTCTTACACAGCCCCATGTGGAGAGATCAATTTAAAGGACCTCCCATCTCTAGGAGGAGGATTATTTTTCCCACCTAGTCCTATCTCAACCCCCCCCCCTTCCCCCCACTGGCAATCCTCCTTAGTGTCCTACTCTTCCTGGGTCCAATATCCACTGCTTTGTTCAGGTGCAAGTACTTTTCCTGTGGTGCAGTTACGATCGTAATCCCTTGAATCCTTGATGAGAGGAAGGTCACTGCGGTATAGTTGTGTATCCCACCACAATTCTATTTAATTTTTTCCTGATCCCAATCTAGATGCTGTGAGGAATTTGAAGTCTATGTATGTAAGTAGAGGTGACTCTATAATAGTAAAGGTAGTTTTTACATTTAGCTATTTCTCTTCAGCATTTGGGATTAATGCTCTTTCTTTTATGGTTTTTTACCCTCTCCTATCCCTTCTCAAGGCTTCCTCATTTCACATCTTATTCAAAACCTGTTATCCATTTATCATCTCGAGGGACAAAACCAACTATTTATCCTACGCATGACAGGTTATCTTGAATGATATTCTTATTTATAATTTCCCCTTCTGTATAGTTATGTTTACTAAAACAAACAATTCCTCTTAAGATACATTCCCTCATTATTTTTTTTTTTTTTTTTTTTTTTGTATAATATCAGCCTTACGTATTTTACTTATGTAAAAGCAACTTGAAAGCAGCTAGATATTTGTCTTCGTGTTCTCTTAGTAAGCTATTAAGCAAATTGGTCCCATTTAATCTAATTAACCATTAGAGGGATATGTAGCTAAATGGCATATAAGTTCTACAATTTATTGAAGTTTTTCTCTGCCTGGTCCATTTAGTTTTAGCCAATATCTCTCGGTTCATGTCGCAGATACTTATTACTCGTGGGATCAGTGCTAAACTGTTTTATTAAAGCTTGTACCATTATTATAGCTCAGATAGTTTTTGTCAATAGATAAGTCGGGAGCACTATAAATATTTTTGAATGGTATCAACCTAAACTTTTGAATTTTGTCATTACTTAGGCGCTCTCTCTCTCTCTCTCTCTCTCTCTCTCTCTCTCTCTCTCTCTCTCTCTCTCTCTCTCTCTCTCTCTCTCTCTCTCTCTCTCTCTCTCAAGAGGTCTTAACAGCATACTTTCGCTCTGACTATTCCCGCTTTTCAGCCTTATATATATATATATATATATATATATATATTATAATTATATATATATATATATATATATATATATATTGAGGTAAATAGAAGAAAAACAGAGATGAGAACGGAATATGCAATGGAAGATAAATATAATTTAAAGGAGAAAGGATCAATGAGGTGGAATCATTTAAATATATATGAACTATGATCTCTAATACAGAATCTTTAGAATTGGAGTTTAAAAAACGATTGAAAAAAACAAGCAGGTGATGGCTAGGCTAAGTAAAATTTGGAAATCAAATCACCTGAAATTACATATAAAAAACTGGCTATATATCACTTTAGTGAGATTGGTGTTCATGATAATGAAACAATATCCAACATATTTTGTAGATTTGAGAACAAAGCCCTCAGAAGAATATTGGGAGTTGAAGGGCAGGACAGGATTAGAAACGCAACTATGAGAGAGATTACTTGAGTGCCATATGTGGATGAGTTCATGGTGAGCGGCAGATGGAGATGCTTTGTGCATGCTCTTCGCACTCCCCAAGAGAGATTAGTTCACCAAATTTTCAACCTGGCTCCACAAGGCACTAGAAGAGTTTGAAGATCCAAGCCTACATGGCTGAGGACTATGAAGCGTGAAGTAGATGATGGTGAGTGGAGTATTGATATTAACGCTCAAGATAGTAACGACTGGTGGATTCTAGCTGAGGCCCTTTGCGTCAATAGGCGTTGGAGGAAGTTATATATATATATATATATATATATATATATATATATATATATATATATATATATATATATATATATATATCTGTGTGCGCGTGCGAGCGCGCGTATGTGTTCATATAATTCAAATGATTAAATAGCAGTTTTTTTCTGTGGGGGGGGGGGGTGTTCAGTATTTATTAAAAAAACATGAGTAAAGTGATACTTGTTATTATCATTACTAGTTCTACTCGTAGTTGTGTTAGTTAAAACAGTTCTAAAACTGCACCTATCTCCTCTGTGTGCCCCAGATTAGTTTTCTGTGTGGTTTTTTTCATGTTCAGCCTCGTCTTCAGTGTTATCAAGAATACTTTGCCGTGTTCTGCTACCATTTTGAATTCTCTCTTAATAACCCTCTCGCCGAGAATGAATTTAGACGTTTTCTTGATCGCATGGATGGCAAGCCAAGCGTGAAATCTGCAACTGGAATAAGTATCATGGCGTAAAACTTTAAGGGTTACTCAACCAGTTGGCAAACTACAACGGGAAGTCTAAAAAGAAAAAGGTTCCTGAATTAAGAGAGAGAGAGAGAGAGAGAGAGAGAGAGAGAGAGAGAGAGAGAGAGAGAGAGAGAGAGAGAGAGAATGTTACCCCCGTCTCACACAGCCTCCTGTGAAGAGATCGATTTAAAGGACCTCCCATCTCTTGGAGGATTATCATTTTTCCTCCAAGTCCAATCTCCTGCCCTCTCCCCTTCTCACTGACCATCCTCCTTCATTTCCTACTCTCCCCGGGTCCAATATCCTCTGCCTTTGCCGTGGTGCAAATCCTTTTCCTGTGGTGCAATGACGATCGAAATCCCTTGAATCCTTGATGAGAGGAAGATCACCGCGATACAGTAGTGCATCCTACCACAATTCCATTTAATTTTCCCTGATCCTAGTCTAGATATTGTGAGGGATTTGAATTATGTGTATGTAAATTATGTAATTATGTACCTCAGTGGGAACTCGATGTAATACTGATCATTTTTATATTCATCAATTGCTTCAGACGCAATGTCTGTCATTATTACAAATTGACTTTTCTATACATGTCTTGAACATGTGAAAATGTGTTCATAGTGGCTTAGCAAAGTTTAGTTGCAATCCATTGGAGTGCATGTTTGTGCGTCTGTTTGTATTTATTGGTGTCGTAAAATTTTCACATATTTTACTTTGTCTTTGAACCCACTGGGGAAGGTTCACCAAAACTTGGCCCGATTCATCTACAGATGAAGATGATCTGTGTCCTGTAAATACTGACTCCCCCAAAAATATGTATTTACTTATCAACGCAATGTAGATTAAGGTTCGTACAAACCATGCCTAGGTGCTCCCCCCCCAAAAAAAAAGGAACAGTATGGTGCTACAATAGGGCTTTGTGTGCTCAAAATACAACATTGAGGCTTATGTGAACACTATGGCTGAGGAGCCTTTTTATTATACAATTTTTTTCTGTGTTGCTGGAGTTCAACAGTTGTAAAATATTATGTAGGTATTTACGATCGTATCTGTCTACGAACTCGTGTGTAAATGTTTGTTTTGCTGTTACAGAAACGTGCATTTACTCTAGAGCACGTATATTTGTTTGATTATGTCTGAGCGAATTTAGTGCGATCCAGAATTTCTAGATGAATAGCAACCTTACCATTGGACTTTAGCTTTTACTGTGTGTATCTCAGTAACGCTGTCTCCCTCCTACTGGGAATGCCTGATGTCTTCCTTTGTGCTCTCTCTCTCTCTCTCTCTCTCTTCTCTCTCTCTCTCTCTCTCTCTCTCTCTCTCTCTGGTCGAGGACTCCGGCCCTTAGGTATGGATCATAAAGCCCATAGCTGATGTGTTTATAGATGCGGATTGCTGTACCCGTCTTAGCTCGAATCGCAGACATCGTCTGCGTTTGCATAATTTCGCGGGATGTGACAATGACCAGCATTCCCTTTTTATGATGAATATAGCGGAAAGAGTTGCATGTTTTCTTTGGTTTACGATCTAGTATTTTTTTTTTAGTATTTTGGTGTATACTATACATTTCTGTATTTGTTTATTTTACTTTTTTTTGTTGTAGGGTAAAGTGTTTTAGTATTATAATGTCTTACGCATGTTTTATGTTAACAAATAGAGTAAAATGTTGGTATGTAATGCACGCATACGTGCATGTTCATTTTCATTTGAAACGAGTTAGATAATTACCAGGTTGTCCTTAACTTTCGTTTCTCCCTTTTCTCTGTATGTATGTCATTCGTTTCATTCTCTCTCTCTCTCTCTCTCTCTCTCTCTCTCTCTCTCTCTCTCTCTCTCTCTCTCTCTCTCTCTCTCGGTCTTGGCAGCATGCTTTCCCCCTTACTGTACCCA
>NC_090745.1:21012620-21015120 GCF_036898095.1 Palaemon carinicauda
CTCTCTCTCTCTCTCTCTCATTTTGTCGTGCTTCGCAATGCATTACTTCTCATTGAGTTCCCGATTTATGAGATCCACAATGTAATTTACTTACATTTTATACTACTTTATTAAAAAGAAATGTAATTAGAAAGAATGTGTAATTGCAATTTTTCAAGACTAATTAACATGCAATATTACATTTCTTTATGCATAGCTTAAACTCTAAAGACCTTAATCCATTTAATTTTCAAATAAATTATTGTTTTCCAAGCGAAACGATGTACAGTAATCCAATAGATACTGCGTATTTCACTTTGGGTTTTTTCTGCCATTTATGTACAGCTTCAGTTGTTAGAGAAGTCTCCAGTCTCCCCTCACTATTTTAGGCCTTTATTAAAAGAGCCAAGGTCAGTGAGGGTCGGTTGGAATTCATTGTCAACACTCTGGTAGCAGTTCGGGTTAGAGTGCGAAGGCATTTTAAAATTTATCTATTCACTGTATTTCTTTGTGACCTAAGGGAAAGGAAATTAAATGTTGTGTTTGTTTGTAAAAGCTTTAGATTAATTTTGGGAAGAGGAATACTCCTCAGAGTTTCACCTGGTGCCATCAATAAGTAAAGTTCATTTCTGTTATCATTTGGTTTGTGAATACTCTTTTATGTTATAAACCTGACTTGTAATTCATGTCTTCGCACTCGTATGCGTATTCATATAAGTAACATCTAGATAGTTTAAAATTAAACCATTGAAATTTATTTTCATTTTTTCATGTAAAAGTAACGAAAATTCTTGCATTGAATTCCGCGGTACATGCTCACATTCTTAGGTGATAGCTTAAGTTTTTGATACTTCGTGTGTCTCTCATGGTTACAGACTTGTAAAAATCTCATCATCAGAGGAGACAAAATTAATGGAAGAAAATCTTGCTAACTCTTACTGATAAAGGGAAAACGAAAAACGTTTTCGAGACGGCAGACCAGACGCCGGCAGATGGAAAAAAGAATAAGAGCAGACGTCACCTGTCCTTTTAGTGGAATAGCAGACTCCTTTCTCTGAGAGAGAGAGAGAGAGAGAGAGAGAGAGAGAGAGAGAGAGAGAGAGAGAGAGAGAGAGAGAGAGAGATGAACTATCATCTAAACTTTGATAATTTCATCATAATTTTTTGTTTCCCATGACATTATGATGGACAAAAATCCATGTGGAAGGATTCCATCCCTTTAGGGTTGTGGGGAACCCCTTGTAGAGGCCACGCCTTGTTGAGGCCACCCCTTGCAAAGGTCACTCCTCGTTGAGGCCACCCTTGTAGAGGCCATACCTCGTAGAGGCCACCCTTGTAGAGGTCATCCCTCGTAGAGGCCACCCTTGTAGAGGCCACCCTTGTAGAGGACACCCGTAGAGGCCACATTACGTAGCGGCCATCCTTTTTTTGTAGTCCTTTACATTTTAAGTGTTTATCGTAAGAAATAGACTTTGGAATTTGATGCAAGAGGCCACATCAAGTTAGAATTATGCCTTTTACATGTCCCATCTGCTCGGTCTCCATGATGTCTAGGAGCTCCTGCAACGTAGTCTAAAAGGATTTGGTTTAAGCTATTTTTAGATATGTTTACTAAAATAAATTATGATTGAAATACTACGAAAGGGACATTCCCATCGTTTTAGAGGCTGTAGTGTTAAAGAAGCACAACCAAAGTTTCTCTCTCTCTCTCTCCTCTCTCTCTCTCTCTCTCTCTCTCTCTCTCTCTCTCTCTCTCTCTCTCTCTCTCTCTCTCTCCAAATCTAATAGGTCTCCTATTGGAAAGAGAGCATTTAACCCTAGTTCTAGGATTGTGATGGAATCGAGAGAGAGAGAGAGAGAGAGAGAGGAGAGAGAGAGAGAGAGAGAGAGAGAGAGAGAGAGAGAGAGAGAGAGAGAAATATGGATTTTGAGAAAATTAACACAATGATATATTCATCGTAATGTGGACTATTATATAAATCACGAAAAACGGGGTGGGGAGGACTGTAATTGTTAAATTAATATTTTATATTCCACGTCTTATAAAAATTTATCAGGAATAGAGAAATTAAATTAAATAAAAAACTTCCTCTCGACACTTCATCATTCTATTTTCTGAAAGTATAACATTATGCCAGCTAGTGAGAATAGCTCGTAAATTTCTCTAAAACAGAATAGTTAAAAGATTTTTCAAAGCGTTATATGCCTCTGTCGCCAATGGCAAACACATCTCCCCGTTATCCTGTCTATGATTATAAAGATTTACTGTTCTATTATCGGTTTTGGTAAAATTCCGTTTCATCGCATGGAAAGTTACATTCACTCTATGTTCACTCCCCCTCCATTTCCTTCAGTCTGTTTATGTACAATGCTGTGCTGCATATTTGATGGAGATTGCATGTGCACTGTCTGAAGCAGTGTAGCTGTCAATCAAATAGCATGGGATCAAGTAAGGTATGAAGTGGCTTGACACCCGAAGAAAATGTTGAGAGGATCGCATTCATTATGAAGACATTCACAA
>NC_090745.1:21017620-21020770 GCF_036898095.1 Palaemon carinicauda
AAATTTTGAGGTGGAGCGGAAGAAGTGGTATTAGAAGAGTTGTAATCAAGAGGAATTTAATACAGAATCATGTTCTTGCAAGGGGTGTTTTATTTGACGTTGACGTCCATCCGTTTCGATGCACCTGCTCGAAGAATCTTGCGCCAGATTAACACTCGAGGGGTGTTCCGTGCGAAGGTCCCAAGGGATCCCATTATCCCTTGGGTAGCCCAAAGTCCAGCCCACCTCTCCTCTGGAGGAGCAGCGGCTGGCCGGCCCCTCGTTACCTTTGTGGACGACCACCGCCAAAGCAACCGGAACAGATCCGTTTTGCCTGGCCCTAAACCCTTCCTGACTTTGCTAAAAGAATATTTCCTTAAATGGCCTCTTGGTGATGTGTTTTATTGAAGTTAATCAGCGTTAGGGAAGTTGTTATTTTGAGTTGTGTTACATATTTGGAATACGCTCTCTCTCTCTCTCTCTCTCTCTCCTCTCTCTCTCTCTCTCTCTCTCTCCTCTCTCTCTCTCTCTCTCTCTAAATACAAGCATTGATGTGAAAAGAAATGAAGTCTTTTTCAAAGCTTTAGAAGATAAATCCATATTCTGTTACACTTAAGTGTTTCTAAGATAGCCTGTAAACTATTAGTTTCAGAAGTGTTGAAGCTTGGAGTATTAGCATAAAGTCTGGGTGTTTCTTTTAAAACAAGTGTATTCGTTGAATTGCATTTCCTTGCGTTGATATATAGTCAATGCACAATACATGTCTGTGAGCGTAGATATATTTAATGTGAAATACTATCCAGTAGAATATCCAAATAATGACACAAGGGATAACAGGTTATAGTATAACTTAATTTGTGTTTTTCAGCATATGATAGGTATAGCAGGACCATTCGTAAGCCATGGCTTTCAAAGGAATTGCTTACTGCTTATTAAAAGGGCTTAAACCCACTCATGAATAGCAGAGGTAATGGACAGTGACATTGCCCTATCAAGCAGGACAATGCCCTAGAGAATGACCATATCACTTATGATCAGCACCCAAGACCCCTCTCCACCCAAGTTAGGACCAAGGAGGGCCAGGCAATGGCTGCTGAAGACTCACCATTTAGACTTATAGGCTCACCCAACATCCTTAGCTCACAAGGATGGTGAGGCTACAGCGACAAAAGGAACTAATGAGTTTGAGAGACTCGGGGAACCCCCCCCCCCCTTCCTTCCTAACAACATTGCAAAATTCCTTTCGGACTGAGCTTTGAAAATTGCACACTAAATTAGATAAGAATTGTGGATGAAAATCGTTATGTAGGCCTTTCATATAGATTCGGCAACTGTGAACAAAATTCTTACAAAAATAACGATTAGTTTTTCTGAAACTAAATATTATTATGTCTGTTATCAATCCGTTATAACTAACTTCATATGCAGCAGCAAATTTATAAATGTCCCGTGTCGTCCTGTAATATAACTCCATTCTTAGCTAAAATATACTTTACCATGAAATCTTGTATCATTTGTATTAAATACGTGTTCCCAATGCTCGTATTATGTAACAAGATTTGCCTGTCGTGAAAATTCCGTTAAGGTTAACGCTTGATTATAGTAAAGAGAAAGAAAGTAAACAAAAAAAAAAAAAAAAAAGAAACACTGGAAATGACATGCAATGCGACCTCAGGCAATATTTGGTAAACATGTGAACATTCCACATAAAAAAGAAGGGCTTGAGTCAATCAAGAGTAAAATGTTAGATATTATCTTCATGTGAATGTTGTGATATTACCTTCCTTATAGTTACTTGTTCATTTTCTTATTTACAAGGAAGATTTATTTTCCAATTTAGTATTCTATTAAGCCTTAAATGCTTACTCCTTTGTTGCACTAGATATTGAAAATCTTGAGTAAAAATGACTAAGTTCGCCGCATTTCGCTAAATATTCTGTAGTGTTCATAGTTATGAACGCTCAGTATTTACTTTTTCTAACGATCATAAAAATGCTAGGATTAACTGAATAGGTTAGATATAATGGTAAAAAGATAATTGTTAAATATTAAGTAATTTTCAATATGATATTTTCACACTGTTAGGCCGTACAAGTTTGAAGTTTTACCTTTCATTCAGCTTCAGCATCGCTTAAGTTTGATTTGAAATACACAGAATCGTTTTAAAGGGTGTACTACTATCAAACTCAAAGTTAATTTTTGCACCTGGCTACACATTTTCTTTTTTTTTTGGGGGGGGGAGGGCTGGAGCTGAATTGTTTAAAGGCCTTTTATACATTTAAGAAAATCACTGGGATATTCTATTAAGTATTTTAAGTCTAGAAATTTAGACTAGTAGATCTGGTTTATGTGAGAGATGTATAGCTACCCAAGCATTAGAGTTTTGCGGACCTACAGTCTGCGCTGGTCGATCAGCAATGGCAATGTAAAAGTGTAACGTTCTGATAGTCAATGCTATCAGGACACTGTTTCAAGTTTATTTGATCGAGATAAGAATTGTTGGTAGAATTTGTGCTTGATACTAATTGCGCTGTTGTATAAAACGATGGCAGAATGGTAGGCATAGTAAAGATTACAGAGGTAATAGGAGTGTTCCGACTGAGATGGTGTAGGCCCGTGGTGGGGAGTGAGTGAGGAGGGCTTTGGGAAAACCTGTTAGGGTGGAAGATCTAAAGGGAGGCAGAGAATTAGATGGCGAGGTAAGGTGAAGGTTAATATGGAGAGATGAAGTTTGGTGGGGAGAAAATGCCTTTGATAGAAGGCATTGGAGAGGACGTATAAGGCAAACTGACCCCTTAATGTAGGGACAATAGTGGAATAATAAAATAATAGAAAAAAAAACCGGTTTGTCCGGAGAGAAACTATCTTTAATAATTTGAGGCCATTAAGACATTACCTACTCATTATATATATATATATATATATATATATATATATATATATATATATATATATATATATATATATATATATATATATATATATAATATATATATATATATATATATATATATTCATATGTGTGTATACGTAAATATATATGTATATATATACAGTATATATGTGTATATATAATCTTTTTTGACACAAGAAAATATTGGTGCTTATTTGTACATGGTATTCTTAAGGATAATGGCACATATATGGCATAAGTTTGACCTCTGTTAAAGT
>NC_090745.1:21021270-21033770 GCF_036898095.1 Palaemon carinicauda
TTATTTTAGTTTGTATTTTCATGAAAATATTACTTTTAGATGATTAGTGTACTTTAGATATTTATTTGTGTTACTTGTACAGATAAATGATCACTCGGTTTCCAGTTAGTCTATTGGGTAATTTCCTTCAAGATTTTTGTTGTAATTTTGATGATTTCGAAGAAGAGTTTAATAAGGCCCTTTGGATTTTATGTTTATATTTGTGCACATTACTTACGATATTTCTAATAGATGCTTTATTGTTTTTTTTTATTAATTATCCACATGATTGCTTAATATGAAAAATTTGATAATGAACAGAGGTGAGATTGAATTTTAATTTCTTTATTTTTTTATGATGAAGTTATTCATATTTACTTCATCCTTTAATATTTTCTTTTTATTGAGCTGTATTTTTTTCATTATTTAATGAAAATACTCTCTTTAGAAGGAAACATTTATTCATGGCAGTGTTTGTTTGATGTTGATAGATTTATTACATTTAAGATGAAATATCTTCGTTTTGATTTCTTTAGTTCCCCCCCCTTTTTTTTTTTTGGTCTTCAACGTGTTAATCTTTAAGATTATTTGACATTTTTTTAATTCAGATTATTTTGAATGTATGATGTGTGTAAGTGTGTAAATATATTTTTTTTTTTGCTCTTTTTACATTGTCACTTTGAGGTATAACTTATATTGGCTTTGGCTTTATCGGAGTCTTATATGTCTGTTAGACTCAAGTCGAAATTGTCGATAGTGGAAAAAACAGCAAAGCTCTACATATTGCAAAGACTTCACTATAATTTCAAGCGTATTGAGAAATTGTAATATGAATGAGTAATGCCGTTTATGATCCAGTTCGTGTTCATAAAACTAATGGATATATGTCATATATGTCATTGTCGTTCTTTGATCAAAAGGAGAGCAAGTGACTTGCACAAGTCCCGCAACTTGCTCCGTCTTTGACGTAATATTATATGATTATGAAATGTAAAATTTCCAACCAGCCTCCACTTACTCTCACTCAATTCACCAGAGGGCTTATAATTACAGCGCCATTTGGAAAGTCAAAGACCTCTTAGTGTTAAATGGTAAAAATAAAATACACTCGGAACCGACGCGATTCTCGATTGATCAATCACAAGAGTCCAACTCATTTTTGTCCATCGCTTTTCATTTGTATTGTTGAGCCACACGCTTTGCTTATTTAATTAAAAACCCGTGATATTATATGCCAGTTGTGCCGTGCATTCATCGAAATTACGTGCGCTGAGGGACTGCTTGTGCGTTGATTGTCCATTGCCTGCCCTGGGATTTTTAACTCCTTGTCTGTTTGTGAGGAACCGTGAGATTTTTTTTTTTTTTTTTGGTCACAATATATTATATCGGATGAATGGAGCTTGATAGTAAGTAATTGTTTTAAAACCATTTATTGTAGACATAATGTGATTGCTTGATTAATTATTAGATATTTATGATATGAACATGATTTTAATAAACGAAATTGAGTCTTAAAATTTATTTTGCTTTATACTTTTACGTGTAATTAAAATAAAAAAAACTACTTTGTAGTGTGTAATATTAACCCTTTGAAAAAAGTTTTAGGTGACTATTAATAAAAAAAAATATGATTCAGAAACAGCTTCATAACTCAGAGAATGGTCTCTCTCTCTCTCTCTCTCTTACTGTGGTTTAGGTAATTACATAGTAAGAATTTCTTTCACCTTTTTGGGGTTTATACATATTTTACCTTGATATTTGTGCTGTTGTAATTTGAAATTTTTGACGGAAACGATAAATATCAACACAACATCGTGTTCAACATAGAAATAAATTTCTAACCTCATACTTGGGATCGAACGCTACCCCCTTCTAATGAAAGGCCAGGTCGAAACCAACCATGCAACGAGAGGCCATAAAAGAAATCGGAACCTGACGCTACCCAGCTGTCGAGGATTTACCTGGCGAGACATCAGTCTCTTACCAGCGAGTTTTACCCGATTTCCCGGCCCACCACGTGACACAATTGGTAGTAATTCATTCAAATTACCCCTAATGAGTCAATATGGATAAATATCAACACAACATCGTGTTCAAATAGAAATAAATTTCTACCTCATACTTGGGATCGAATTATATATATATATATATATACACATACATATATATATATATATATATAATATATATGAATTTTCATTTTATGGCTGGTATATCTATATTTCTTAAAACCCCATATCTCTCTCATGTGTATATATATATATATATATATACATATATATATATGTATATATATATGTATATATATATATACATATACATATATAAATATATATATATATATATATATATGAATTTTCCATTTTATGGCTGATGTATTTATACTTTCTTAAAACCCCCATATCTCTCTCTCTCTCTCTCTCTCTCTCTCTCTCTCTCATCGGTTGAATAGGAATTCCCTTTGGCTGTATACACGCAATTAGGAAGGCGTTTTAAGTTCCTCAAAGGAACCGGTAACTCAATTAGATAAATGTCATAACAATACAAATAACTCGTTATTTTCTACTTTGAAGTTTGCTTTTTCAAACGACCAAAAGTTAAGAAGAAATCGGACTTCCTTTACAGCTGTTGGCTCTCTCTCTCTCTCTCTCTCTCTCTCTCTCTCTCACGCTCTGTTTTTATCTTTTTATGAAATAATGAAATGTTTTCAATGAATCTCTCATATTTTGTTTGCATATGTTTGAGTTGTGATTCTTGTTTGAATTGCTTGATAGCTAAATGTAATTTCAGTACGTGCTGTCCAAACCCCGGGAGACACAGACTTTTCAACCAAAAACAGGTGGATTTTACTCTAGGTTTCGTTGCAATTCAGCTGTTTGTACCACCAGATGATCAACATGAATATTGCGTTCATCCCTCTAGAGGGCAACAAGCGAAGGCAACAGGATTGGATGGTTCCGTACATTTGCAGGTCGAGAATTGGAAGCTCAGTGAGCTTGTAAGAAGTAACTGGATTAAACTATGGGTATTTTTTCTTTCTCTTATAGCACGTCATCCTATTCATGATATTGGTGATAATGATTTGCTATGAATATGTATGGATATGGTTCCATTTATTCAAATTGCTGAGAGAGAGAGAGAGAGAGAGAGAGAGAGAGAGAGAGTCTGGTTAATTTCCACCTAATGAGGGAAGTCACATTTTAATCGCCGTCATTCATTTATAAACGAAATCTTTTCTCAACAAGCAAGCAATGTGAATATGTATATATATGTATATATATGTATATATATATATATATATATACATATATATATATATATATATACACATATGTATATGCATACATACGTCCTGTACATACACTTGTCAACACAAACTGACAGCTTATATATATATATATATATATATTTATATATATATATTTATGTATATATATATAATGTGTATATATATATATATATATATATACATATGTATGTATGTGTGT
The DNA here is from genome assembly GCF_036898095.1 of Palaemon carinicauda. Classification (NCBI taxonomy): domain Eukaryota; kingdom Metazoa; phylum Arthropoda; class Malacostraca; order Decapoda; family Palaemonidae; genus Palaemon; species Palaemon carinicauda. Next base: position 21,024,738 of record NC_090745.1, read on the forward strand.
GTGTGTGTGTGTGTGTGTGTGTGGCAGGTTACGCCCTTGTATCTCAACTTTTAATTTTAGTCAAAACTAAAAATTACTTACGTAATTACTTACGTTATACGACTTGCGGAAAATGTACTTGAGAGAGAGAGAGAGAGAGAGAGAGAGAGAGAGAGAGAGAGAGCTGTCCACAAACTCCTTTAAACTTCTCTCTTTATCCTGTAATGACCTTCGTAACTGTATAAAGAATTTCTTTTTATGGCAATCTAATCTTTTTCCTGTTAAAATCCTGAATCTTATGGAAGGCTTATTTAACTGTTGTTTCTTCTCTCTCTCTCTCTCTCTCTCTCTCTCTCTCTCTCTCGTCGGTCAGTATTGTTTACATTTTCATAATAAGTAGTATTGGATTTTATTGTCTGGGGTTAGAAAATGGTTGTCATGACTGTGGAGGTTATTTTAGAGTATTACAAAGTTCTTTCTAATTTAAAGTTTATGCGATGTTGGTGAGTGAAGTGGTGTATTTTTACTATTTGCTGATAAAATGTGCTCCTCATAGATAATTAAGGTTTTATAATCGCCTTTACATAGTTTGAGATTTTGAATTTTGCATAATTTCAGTTAAAGAATATTTTTCAATATAGATACATGAAATATCTGCATTTTTTACTTATTAGATTAGAAAAGAATTTTTTTTTTTTGAGTCATTGAAGATTTATTTTAGACATTTAGTATTTCTTATTCTATGAATTTATTATTTTAGATACAGCAACTATTTTTTTTTCTTTTTTTTTTGCATTAACATGAGTTGTTAAAATTTCTTTTTGAATTGAAGATATTGGAGATTTATCCATTTTATCATTTAATTTATATAAACTGAAACTTAACGTTGTTCCGCACGTATTTCATATGCGCTGATACACTGTAATGCTTCTGTTTTTTACCTCTCGCTCTCTCTCTTGCACTGATGATAGAAAACCTCTTTAAGCTTGCCATCGCATGTTTCACATTGTATGAATTTTTATGACATTGATGCCCTCAACTTTTTGCATATAACCTCGTTATATTGTTGAATAGACCTCAATTGCATTCTCCTCTCACATATTTTTATATACTCTAAAAGTATAAATCGTTAATTATTATTAGAAAAATATTTGTGTAAATGCAATACAAAGAATTTCGCACTATTTTAGGGATTCGTTTCGATATTGATTTTACACCTATGTGCTGAGATACAGGTTTCCCTGCATTACCTCCTAATATTCATTTTAGAAAAAAATATGTCCTGAATGATTTCGCTCTCTCAAAATGCATTTCTAATCAAGGCTGATACGGGACCAGGCAATAATTAAAGCAAGTTTTATGAGCTACCCATTCCCCCATTCATGTGGATTACACAATTTTTACAGCAAGGAAAGGACTCTCTCTCTCTCTCTCTCTCTCTCTCTCTCTCTCTCTCTCTCTCTCTCTCTCTCTCTCTCTCTCTCTCTCTCTCTCTCTTTTTAAGGAGACATACGAAAAATTGATTAAATGGATAGGCGTCGATTATCGGCCTGTGAATTTTGAATTTTGCCTTTTTAGTATTTGTAAGTTCTCTCTCACGCACTCGGGAGCGCTCGCTTCTGCTTCAATGTTGACAAAATATGATTGGTGGAATTTTCATTGTTTTAGAATTCCTACTTTGTCCGTCATTATTTTGCTTATGCTATGAATTGCCCTTCCAGGGTTTTCCAGTGCACTGGAAGGCGATGTCGCATGAAACTTCCATACTGAAATCAGAACGAATCGAGACTGGGTCATTGGTTTGTATATATTCCAGTGTATTTCATTACCTTTGTTTCAGTCGATTATATCTGATTGAATTATTCGAATACACTCCAGTCCGTCACGGGATCTCCCCTCTGATATCGTAGATGGTCTCTCTCTTGGCTTGCAAATGGAAATCGGAATCTCTTGAAGTTTGCTAATGAGAAAATACTGTTTAAAGGATTACAGCATCTTGATTTGTCTGATGAGCCTCCAAAGCAGATTTCATCAGGTCGAGTATATTCCATTTCTTGACGCAAAACTGCCGTTAAAGTTTTAATCAAGGTAATTTGTCTTTAATTTTCATGGCCGTCTCACTTTCGAAAACTTGTTTATTTTTTTCATTTCGTTATAGGGGTATGATGTATCACGTACCGTGTCGTGGATAGGAAAGAGACAAGCGGCTGTTTTATTATAATATATATATATATATATATATATATATATATATATATATATATATATATATATACATATATATATATATATATATATATATATCTGTGTATGTATATATATGTGTATTATATATATATATATATATTATGTGTATATATATGTATTATATATGTATTAATATATATGTATATTATGTGTATATATATGTATATTATGTGTATATATATGTATATTATGTGTATATATATGTATATATATGAATGTATGTATGTATGTATGTGTATATATATGTGTGTGTATGTGTATATATATACAGGTATATATATATATATATATATATATATTATGTATGTGTATGTATGTATGTATGTATGTATATGTATAGTGTTTATATATATATATATATATATATATATGTATTAATATATATGTATATTTATGTGTATGTATATATATGTATGTATGTATATAAATATGTGTATATTAATATATATGTATATTTATGTGTATATATATGTATATATATATGTATATTTATGTGTAAATATATATATATATATATATATATATTTGTGTATGTGTATATACAGGTATATATGTATGTATATATATATATATATATATATATGTGTATATACATACATATATATATATATATATATACATATATATATATATATATATATACATATATATATATATATATATATATATGTGTGTGTGTGTGTGTGTGTGTGTGTTAGTTGTAAGTTCATGGGTTTAAGCATGACATATTATATATTATGTAGCGATGAGTTTAGTGATTTGAGCTTAAAGACACTGCGAAATATTCCTGGAATGCAACCGCTTACCCTTGCTTTGCTGCGAGTTCCTGTTTGAAGCCCCGCCCACCCCCTCTATCACCTCTCCCCTTCACTATCTGTTTGGTTACTGCCGAGCAGTTACGGTAAGACAGGGAGCAATTCATCAGTGTGGTATGCCAGGAATTACGGTGTCCAACTGTATATCTGTACGGATACCATGAATTTATGGAAATAAAAAGTGCTTGGGAATCGGATATTCCTCATTTTGTGTAGTAATTATATAAGTAGGATACTGAAATCCTTTTCATTGAAGGTAATGTGTATCACATCCACCTGAATAACGGAAAGAAGTTGCATTTTATTCTATTTAGCGAGGTCATGGATAAAATGTAGTCCATCCACCTCTGGTGCTTTAGTAAGATTAGTATAATTCACTTAATAGTTAGGAGAGGTAAATCAGAATACTGTAAATTATCAAGGAGGAGAAAGATAATGTTACAGCAATCCATACAGCCTACCGAGTATACGTAGTTGAGAAAATAAGGCTTCCTATAGATCAAGTTGGTTGACAATGTATATTTACTCATATCTAGCGGTATAAAACAAGAGGAGTAAAGTCATGTATGGTTGAACCGCAAATGATCTTTACAAACTTCTTGGAGCCCAGAAACGAAAGAACTTAAATAAGTCTTAGACACTCCATCCAGCTATTAAAGGAAAATAAGTTGCGTGGGATCATGTCTGATGAGGGCGAAAGATAAGAAAGGAGAGAAAGAGAGAATTGGCCGAGTTTTGGAGATCTTGGAAGCCATTTTTTTTTTATGGGACAGAGCCAAGCGGACGGTGATCCAGCATTTTCTTGGTGTAATTATGTGAGGCCAGTTTGTAATGGCTGAAAGAGGAAGGAACCTCTGGGATCTAATTGGAATTTCTCCCTTGTTCAGCAGCAAGAATTTTACTCTGGATCGATTCCAGGAAACTTTAAAATCCATGTGTTTTTTTTTTCTTTGGAATGCATTTGTTTTGTATTTATATTAATGATAGTTCTATTTTTAATTCGCTTTCAATGCTACTGTCCACTATTACCACTATTGTTGTTTGTACCAAGGCATAGTTTTTTTTTTTTTTTTTTTTTTTCCTCTCTCCAAACATTCAGTTTGTTTAACTGATTTCCCGAGACCCTTGTCTGTCTGATTCACTTTCTTAGAGCAACTCTTTTCTATTTTACAACATTATCATCCTAACCGTTATAGGCAGAACGTTGTAACGCCTCCCTTCAATTATTTTCAGTGCCAAAGAGTGTAGCAGTCATGAGAGTTTTAGGTGCTGCGAGCAGAAATAAATTTTAACCACACTCCAAGGCCATCAACGTGAGTATATATCTCTAAGGATCATTGGTTATTCTTTTGGTTTCTCTTCCTTCCTGTAGACTAGTCTTATTTCTCGTACGTTTATTTCATCAAACGTTTCTGTTGGTGCTGAATGCCTGAGAAGTTTGTGTTCTTTTTTGTTTGCGTATTTATCTATTTTTTATATTGATGATTTGTTTATCTATTTATTTATTTTTTACGTTGTTGATAGTTAACGGGACTATCATCTTCAAAGAAAAGGGGAACTAGCGAAGTACTAAGAATTGGGCTTAACTTCAAAGAAAGTGTTTATTTTCTAAATTAAAAACGGATTAATACATGAAATAAACAGGCTTTTAGTTAAGAAAGCCACTTGAAAACAAATTTCTCTTCGAAATTGAATTTAGAACTCGTCTTCGAATGATTTCCTATGTAAATGCCAAATAAACCTTCCTGATAACCATTATTTCAAGTTTAAGAGAAGGTGCAGTACCCTTATAAAGCGATATCCACCCTTTATCGTTTTTCTGATTTTTATGGTGGGGGGTTTGGAACAAATTTACTTATATGGTATATATTTGTATAAATGAGATGAATACACACACACGCACGCATATATATATATATATATATATATATATATATATATATATATATATATATATATATATATATATATATATACATACACACACATGTATCATCATCACCTCCTACGCCTATTGACGCAAAGGGCCTCTGTTAAATTTCGCCAGTCGTCTCTATCTTAAAAGCTTTTAATTGAATACTTCTCCATTCATCATCTACTTCGCGCTTCATAGTCCTCAACCATGTAGGCCTGGGTCTTCTAACTCTTCTGGTGCCTTGTGGAGCCCAACTGAACGTTTGGTCAACTAATCTTTCTTGGGGAGTGCATAGAGCATGTGTATGTGTGTGTGTGTATGTGTAAGAATGTATCTTACATCACGTGTCTGCTTTCATGGTTCATACACACACACTCGTATGTGTGTATCTATATATGTGAATAAAAGTGGTAGTACTTAGAAATACCTAGGTAATAGTGTAGGACCCTTTGAAATGATATTAGACATAAAATAAATTTTTACGCACTTGTCAATAATCAAATCAAGATTTTCAAAAAAACACAATAGTCAAAAGTAAAATTCACATAGAGGATGATACAATCATAACGCAAGACAGTCAGCAACTTCTGGAATTAATTTTCCTATTATATTATGGAGTAAATTTTATGGAGTAAAAACTTGTCACAATTTGCCAAGGTTACGACCCGGCCATAAAGAACAAAGTTAGGCCAATCATCCCGCTGAAGTGGTTGTAGCTCATGTTGGGGTGCAGAGATGCAGAAAGCAGTGACACGGTCGCTATGATACTCGTCATTTCGTTAGCAAAGTTAGGCAACGTTGGGTCTGGTCATTACTTGAATGGGTGACTCAGAAGAAATCCATGCAACTTCGACAAGTAATGGTTTAGGGCTGGCATCCGCACTCAGTAGACATTTGCATAATGAGAAAACGCTTGTAGGGCTAAATGAAAAAGATATATAAGTATATATATATATATATATATATATATATATATATATATATATATATATGTGTGTGTGTGTGTGTGTGTGTGTGTGTGTGTGTGTATATATATATATATATATATATATATATATATATATATATATACACACACACATTATAAAGTAAAAAAAATTCAGATATACGCAAATAACACGTTGAATCAAATTTACGTTCCATTGAAAATTCATTTTGAGATTAATTCTTATTTGTATACGGACAATCACTTACACCGAATGATTGAAAATTAATCAAGGTGTAGTGAATTCTTTATTAATTAGTTACAACTACTTGTGGCTTAATATTTGAATAATTGAAAATGCTACGTGTCGAACTTGTTAAAAAATCATGATATATATATATATATATATATATATATATATATATATATATATATATATATGTGTGTGTGTGTGTGTATATGTATATGTATATATATTTATATATGTATATATATACATACATACCTACTGTATATACGTGTGTATATATATTTATACATATATAACTCATATACTGTATATGTATAAGACAAAATAGGAAAAAAATCTTATATTTCGACTAGAATTTCAACTTCTTTTCTACTGTATATACGTGTGTATATATATTTATACATATATAACTCATATACTGTATATGTATAAGACAAAATAGGAAAAAAATCTTATATTTCGACTAGAATTTCAACTTCTTTTCTACTTTCATTTAATTTTCCATATATGAATGAATATTTCCATCGACTATAGATTCTCAAACTGTGCATGAATGTTGGTAATTTATTTAATGAGCTTTTATCTACACATATTTGTGAGGACCCTCGAGCAAAAAAAGTGCTTACCCAATTACTAGGAAGAAAAACGAATAATTCCCAGCTATTGATATTATACCGTCCTGTTTCCTCAGCTTTCTGTATAACAATATCACTGAAGAGACTGGTAGGGATGGACCTTATTTATCAGAAGTTACTTATTATTTTCCTTCATGTCTTTGAAATGGTCAAATGCAATATAGGCTTTGTAAATACAATGAGGTAAGAAGGGATTTTAGAGTGAGCCGAAATTTCACTACTGATATGGTATATATAACATAATATTACATTAGATAGAGCTTACTAAATAAGGATGCCTCTTTTGGCTTGTTGCTATATATAGGAGAGGGTGCGGTGTCACCGTGTCAGATCTATGGTAATATCGAAAATCAGATATTCAGGGATGGGAAAAGTAAAGTCTTATTTCCGGGAAAATAGAGTGAGTAAAGGGAACGAAGCAAACCTAAATCGATCTGTCGTAACTCTTGGACCTAGAATGAAATACGCGAAACTTGGCACAGGCCATCGCATTTAAACCCCACTGGCACTTTCCCTCCTCACCCCCTCCCTCTCCCCCATTCCCATCCCCTCACCGTAAAACCCCACGGATGAGAGAAGTATGTAGAACATAGGTGAAGGAAAGTAGAGAATAATTTCGTTTTCTAAAGTTTTGTATTACTTCAAAGAAATAATGTACAAGCCAATTATTACCAAATGTTAGAGGTTAGAGTGCGTTTAGAAGTTCATAATGAGTACCTTACTGATGCAGGAAGTATTTTCTTCCGGTTTATGAAGTATTTACATGTTTTCACGTATACAAGATTTCAGAACCTTCCATCAATGAAAACTAAAATTTGACATTTTCTCCGTAAGAAGAGAAAATGTGTTTTCATTTTTTTTTGCTTTCAGATCATTTTTAATCAACATAAGATAGAAATATACTTGTGTTGTGTATGTGTATGTATGGTGTGTGTGTGTCTGGCGTGAGGATATAGATCATCCTCATCAGCCATTGCTTGTCTACTGCAAGAAAAAAGCCTCAGGCATGTCCTTCTACTCCCGTCTGTTCATAGTCTTTCTATGCCAGTCTGTACCTGCAAATTTTCTTAGCTCGTCATTCTATAATCATATGCAGTATATATATATATATATATATATATATATATATATATATATATATATATATATATATATATATATATATATATATATATCTGAAGAATAGTTTCAAACAGTCACACATGGTTTAAGCGGAGTTTCTATAGCTTTACACTGCTTTTTATTCTACTTTCCCACTTTTCCCCAAACCTGGAATAGAATATGTATTCGTCTCGTCCCTAAAGTTTTCTTTGGAAAATGAATGATTTCTAAAAACAACGAAAATTGTAGCTTATGCCTTAAAAAACAAAGGTAGATATTACATTGGTAAATGGCTCTATCGAACATTACTCGCGATGTTTTGCTCTCTCTCTCTCTCTCTCTCTCTCTCTCTCTCTCTCTCTCTCTCTCTCTCTCTCTCTCTCATCAGCTTGAAAACCAGATAATATTTTTTTAATCTGCCACCCCACGCGAGTGCCACAGAACCCTGTTAATTTTCCACGCAAAGAGAAAGCATCCATTCGAAGTCTAGAGCCGTGAAAATGCTCTGTGTCAAACATATCTAGCACGAAATGACTCTTGATATGATCTCTCCAACGGGAACTATACCGCCACAGTCAGAGAACATGACGAGGAGCCGACTGTGTAATTGAGTCATCGGAGATATGATATATGGTTATGTATGTTTGTATTCTCAAGCATCCAATGTTTTTGTTGTCATAATTTTTTTTTCATCCCTCTTATTCGCCGAATTGGATCATTACCGAAATGCGGGTTGTAAAGTCTGCCAACTTGAAAAGACGCCACCGGCGGGGCTAGTTAAACTCGGGTGATACCCGAAGTTATTGCCTTCCGAAGGAACGAGGCCCTTGACTAGGGGAGAGGCCGGCCTAGGCAGGAAGAGGGCGGAGGTAGTGAGCTAGTGAGGGGTTTCGAAGAGTGGGGAATGGGATAGGGAGGAGGTAGGGGGGAGAAAATCACCAAGGAGTAACGATGCGAGGAGTGATGGTTTCGAAGGGATAATGAGCAGTGGAAGATAGGATACACAATGTATATATATATATATATATATATATACACACACACATATATATATATATATATATATATTATATGTAAATGCACTTATGTATGAATTTATATATATGTATGTTCAGTTATAGATTTATCCATACCTCGGGAATAAACACCTAAAAATGTTCAATTCC
>NC_090745.1:21038770-21041270 GCF_036898095.1 Palaemon carinicauda
GGAGACCGATTCTGAAAATAGCTCGCGGTTTTTTCCATTCTCAAGTTGTCCGAGAGTAACTGTAGTTTTGCTTTCCACGACTTTGCATTCATTTGGTACACAGTGTAAACGTGTCTCTTGCGAGTAAGGCTCACTTTCTGTAACGGAAGGCAGGCTTGGAATTTCCTTTGGAAACAGTTTCGTGGAACGGAAATTTACCTCCACTCTGGATTTTCTTGTCTTAGGTCTGTGAAAACAGTTAGGATAGCACAGTCGTGTTAAACGAATTATGTTCTCTCTTTTCAATTCTCTAATTTTCTTAAACCCGTCTGTTCTAGCCATTTTCTGTAATTCACTTAAAAATTGCACGCATTCCAAATTGTCAGACGCATTTTGGGGATCATTTCTTCTTGGCAAACAAGTTTGTCTGCGCATTCTTTCACGTACCATATTTTCTTTCTTTGTATTATCTTTCCTCTCAGTACCGCAGCACTTGTAGGTCATTGTTGCTAAAGTGATCCCAAATTGGTTTAGATGTAATGTAATTAGAATGATCTTTGCTACCACCATTTTTTTGCTCATATTACCATCTGTTTTTACTTTCATGGGATTATGCTGTTCATTTCCATTATACTCACTTGCCATCATATTTTTAGGTGATCCCAAACACACACACATGAATTCTGTAGCATTATACACAACCGGCAAACAATATTCACTATCGTCAGTTGCTGCCATAAAGCTTAAACTATTAATTCGGAAATCACTGAGGCTTCTGCCAGTTAGGAGACTTGGTCCCTTTGTTGTATGCTTGAAGAAATCCTTTAAAACTAATGAATTGGGACAGGATTGCCAAGTCGGCTTCGACTCGACCCAAATTTGCTTTATTCTCGTTGAGCCTTCTAATTCTAGGTTCACTCTTGACCATCTACATTCCTTTCCACCAAGAGTCACCGAAGTTGAACTGTATTTCCTAAGTTCCCCAAAGGCACAAGATGGATGTGGTGAGATTGATGATTGGGACAGTGCAGACAGTAAGAAAGTGGTGCATCCCTCAGAGATGAAATAAGACGACCCCGGCGGATGCTGATGCGTAGTTGTACCCACTTCTAGTTTGACGAGATGCAAGGGAATAGTCGCCGATGCTTGATCTTCACCTTTGTCTTCCTCTTGCGATGATGGAAGAGACGCTTGACCCTGTGATGATGCCAAAAGCTGGAGTTCACCCACATCATCAGTGGCAGTGATCAGTTCCGTTATGGGTACTGTACTAAGGTAGATAGAGGGCCCTGGCGGGTCAAGGTAAGGATGTAACCAGTGCAGACCGAAAGAGCATTGACTCTTCTGTGAATATTGTGTGGCTGGAAAAAGATCCATGTGACATTTCATTGGTGGAAACTTTACTTTGGTCTTATGACAAAAACAGTCTGTGATCTCCGGGGAACTGAGACACAATGGAGGATACACAAGCGAAGGATTACAGTGAAAAATGAAATCATCTGTTAAAATCGATCATCAATGGGACATGTATTCAAGTAGAAAAAGAACGGATGCTCTATTGGGAGTTTCATTAATCTCCAGTTACATCCTATCTGGTCTACAGTTTGGGATTTTGGTAAAGGAAAGCTACTTATCACTTGGGTGTTACTGGCCTCTGAATTATACAATTAATTGCAGTATGTCGGGAATTTCGCCGCTGTAACCTTGAAGAAACCAATCTGAAATAAGAAACAAATATATGGATTATTTTTAAAACTCAATTATTCACTTGCTACTGCTTATATATTACTTTCTTTGAGTATAATTCATCATCTATTTCTATATTAATTTAAGTTTTACATTGTTATTATATCTATGCTACATAAAATTGGACCTTATGTAGTAGTTTTATATCTGGAATTTTAGTGTTTACTTGCATAAGATTATCAAGTGATATATTGAATATTACAGATTTCTTAGTACTGTATTGCATATCAAGTGTTAGGTAAGCACAGTAACATCCCAGTTTCTTACTACTATATATTCTGTGAAGCTGACGGTACATACTATATCTTTCCGTCATCATTAATATTACGATAAGTAATCTATCAAATAGAGAATAACAGAATTTAAAAAGAGGCAGCGATATAAAAAGGAAACGAAGATTTAAAACCGGTGATATTTCAAAATGTCTGGGTATGACCCCACTATTTAATAAAGAAAAAAAAGTTTTACCGCAATTGAATCTTATGTCATTGAATACTGCAAGGCTTTGGCTCATGTTAGATAGCATTTGTAAATTGAAACATGGAGCGCACAGTTGGTTTAATAACCAAACTCCAAATTTCAAATGGTGGTGAAATTCATGATTAGGAAGCGTGAATAATTTCACGGGTTAAAAAGGGTCAGTCTCCTTATTTATAGTTCGGGGCAATTTTATTGTTGGGGTGTATGTATGGTCATACGATTTCTACTTGCATACAAGTGTGCTCATGTTTTGTGGGTTTAAGAGAAAAAAAATTGCTTAACAATCTTTTTATTA
>NC_090745.1:21046270-21051270 GCF_036898095.1 Palaemon carinicauda
AAGATTATACTGTGTACTTGGAGTCAAAGGTCAAATAGCAATGTTTCCGTGCCCATAACATATGAGATTTAATATAGAGGGTAAATTTTCCAATAATGAAGCCGATGGTCATAGTTATTCAAGGCCATACTTTGAGTTCAAAGGTCAAATAGGATTTTGCTACTACCGAGTGGGTGCATGAAATTTTCGAAATTTTTTTTTTTTTTTTTTTTTTCAGTGTAAGAAAATTGTGCGGCTTCTATATTTGTCACAAATCTTCATGAATTTTATTCTTGAGGACAAATCTTTTGAGTGGATATTAATATCATAGCTATTTGCTTTGAAGGTATTTATAGAATTATTCTTGCGTCGTTTTTGTATTTTCTTTTTGAGAGAAAAATAATCGTTTTACAAAGGTGTATAATCCTTATTACGTAGATCTCTGTGTTAAGCAACTTGCCCCACCCCCTGTTTACGTTATGAATTTATCGTTTCACTACTCCATTCCGTGAGATATTGATTGTGAATGCAAATCTTATTTATCACTCAAGCATGCAAATTTTGTTCGGCTAATGACCTTCCCCTGAAGGAAAATGCAGATTTTAATGTGATTTCTGGCTCCGCTGAATCGCATTGTTTTGTCTACAAAGTGCTGCCCGTGGGAGGAACGAATGACTCTCCCCTCCCATATCTAACCACCTTAGGGATCCCCCTTACTTATGCACCTCCCCTACTTCCACCCCCGGACACCTAGTGTTAACTGCGGTGTTTCTGTCTTTTAAGGAGAAATATCTGAGGTTTGGCACAGGGTAGTTTTTGCCGGATATGAAAGGAATGCGTTTCGTGGTCGAGTTAAATGTTCTTTTTCCTTAATTGTTTAAATTATTAGGTTTATGTCTATTGTAAGTTATTTAATGTTAAACGAGAATAGATACGCTCTATATTTTATTATTGATGTATGAGGAAACAGAAGACTTAAAACAAGTATTTGTAATTGTATTTAAAGGAGGCATTGCATAGATTGCAGAAGATATTAAAATCTGAGAGAGAGAGAGAGAGAGAGAGAGAGAGAGAGAGAGAGAGAGAGAGAGAGATTTAATTTTCTTACAGATATCCACAAAAGATCACTGCAAAATTTCCAAAGAAATGCTTAATATACGGCAAATTATTAAGGGTTGCTTGATCTTAGTTTAGAAATTCGGATACCCTGTGGGTAAATTGATAAAAGTGGAACCTGTGGGCCTCAGGTAATGGATTTCATTGGTAATCGTAAAGAATAGCACACTGGTTACTGTGGAGCAATGGATTGAGTATGAACTTTCATTTTGTATTAGAATCAAAGTGCAATTTTAGAATAAAACTCAGAAGTAAAGTTTAATTATTGGGAAACTTAAGATGATGATGTAGGCTAAGAAAAACTATAGAGGAACTCATGATTTAATTGCAGCGATGTCGACGCATTATCAAACTGGAATTGCAAATGTTTATATGATAAAATTCTTAATTATAGGGGAGCGCTTGTATTAATGAAGAGTGGAATTGAAGGGGTAATGGTTTCTTTGCTGCGACAAAGATTGACATTTTCCCCATTGAAAGAATAAACAATCTCTTTCTACGTCCATCGGGTACCTAAAGTGCTGGTGCGTTTATTGTAAACAAAGAAAGTCCGTCCCTTTCATTGCCTCATTTCTGTTTTGACTGGGTAAGATGGTGTAACTTTTGACACTCGAAGCCTTTATGATATCAGCCAAAGAATTCAGTCATTTGACTCCTACTATCTCACCTTAATTTTACGAGCGAAGGTTTAACGCTACCTTTGCCCTTTTTGGATCCCTTGGCGTTCTTGCGTTACGTTCATGAGTGAGCACGCGAACCTGTACGTAGTAAGTGTGAGAGTGAATGGAGACCACTTTGTGATGTCGAAGGTAGAAGAAGTTCATCCTTAATTCTGGAGGTGTGAGGTAAATTTTATGATAATGACTGACATTTTTTGTTTTTGTCAGCGCCATTCATGTAATGGGGAATTATATGCTTAAAGATACAAACAGAATGTATATATATATATATATATATAGGGAGGAGAGAGAGAGAGAGAGAGAGAGAGAGAGAGAGAGAGACCCTTATGCGTGTGATCGTATTCAAATGGTTTTTTAACCTATTCTTGGATTGAGTAATTTTCTTAACGATGCTTTATTCAGATTCCTTTCGAAGTCATGGGCATTCTCTCAATCAGAAGGAATTCGTTTGTTCAAGTCATGTCTTTTGATAAAAACATAGCACACAATGCTTTTTAATGCAAGCCTTTTCGTATTTTGCAAAAGATGCCAAGGAACTGATTTCGGACCTTCAGAGAATATAGCTTCCTCAAAAGCAAAGAAAAAAACTTACAGAAATATTCATATTTTAGGACAAGTTTATTTGTCTGGGAAGAAAGAATCACTTTTAATTAGAGGGCACATTCTTTTTCAAACATGCCAACAAAGAATATTGGGGAATGTACATGTCAGTGAAAGAAAGTGAAGAAAAGCAGCCTTCATTAGTGGAAATTTTGGTATAATTTTGATTCCATTTGGCTAAATTGAAATAGCTTGTAATTTTTTTCACGGATTTAACACAGAAAAAGTTCAGTGAGGAAAGAAGAAATAGTTAAAAAAATCATTTGGAGTGTTGAAAATTATTCATAGCACAATCTTTGAATACCTTGTAATTCCATAGACGAGGTGTCTATGGAATTACAAGGTATTCAAGGTATAAAAAAAGAAAAAGAAAAAAAAACTCCTTTTTGAGAAAATAATTTATTCGCGATGATGGAATTCTCAAGAATAATAAAATTGATATGAGATAAATAAAAATCTAGAATAAATAGAACTAGTATTAATATAAAAAAAATTTATTGATAAATGTGGGAGTTTTTGTGCTTTTCGTTATGCCTGATTCTTTAAAAAAATAACTTCATTCAAAGAAGAAATTTCTAAAGCTCCTGCTTTAGGTTCAAGTTCCGAATTGTTTAACCCAAGAACATGGAAAACCGATGAACAATCAAGAAACATTTTTTTTTTTTTTGGGGGGGGGGATGAACTAATGAATAATTCAGAGAAAACTAATTTTATAATTACCATTTCTCCGAGATTTATATGATCCAAAACCATGAAGGTAAAGTGATGTCAGTTGTTGGAACAACAAATAACCATAAACTCTCAAAGAAGCTACAGATGACTTAGAGAGTGAGAGGAACTTCAAATGACCAAAATAATCAAAGCAATTTCAGATGGCTTATAAAGTTAAAGGAACTTCAGATTACTTAAAAGTCTAGGGAACTTTAGATGACTTAGAAAGTCAAGGGAACTTCAGATGACTTTGAAAATCAAAGGAACTTCAGATGACTTAAAAAGTCAAAGGAACTAAAGATGGCTTAGAAAGTCAAAGAAACTTCAGATTACTTAAAAGTCTAAGAAACTTCAGATGACTTAGAAAGTCAAGGGAACTTCAGATGACTTAGAAAGTCAAAGGAACTTCAGATGACTTAAAAAGTCAAAGGAACTAAAGATGGCTTAGAAAGTCAAAGGAACTTCAGGTGACTTAGAAAGTCAAAGGAACTTCAGGTGACTTACAAAGTCAAAGGAACTTCAGATGACTTACAAAATCAAAGGAACTTTAGATGACTTACAAAGTCAAAGGAACTTTAGATGACTTACAAAGTCAAAGGAACTTCCGATGACTTGAAAGGTCAAAGGAACTTCCGATAACTTACAAAGTCAAAGGAGATTCAGGTGACTTAAAAAGTCAAAGGAACTTCCGATGACTTAAAAATTCAAAGGAGTTTCAGATGACTTAGAAAGTCAAAGGAAATTCAGATGACTTAAAAAGTCAAAGGAACTAAAGATGGCTAATAAAGTCGAAGGAACTAAAGATGACTTAGAAAGTCAAAGGAACTTCAGATGACTTACAAAGTCAAAGGAACTTTAGATTACTTAAAAAGTCGAAGGAACTAAAGATGACTTAGAAAGTCAAAGGAACTTCAGATGACTTACAAAGTCAAAGGAACTTTAGATGACTTAAAAAGTCAAAGGAACTTCAGTTGACTTAGAAAAGTCAAAGGAACTTCAGATGACCTAGAAAGTCAAAGGAACTTCAGATGACTTACAAATTCAAAAGAACTTCAGATGACTTAAAAAGTCAAAAGAACTTTAGATGACTTCTTCTTCTTCTTCTTCTTCTTCTTCTTCTTCTTCGAGAGAGAGAGAGAGAGAGAGAGAGAGGAGAGAGAGAGAGAGAGAGAGAGAGTTTAGTCTGGTTTCGTTTCATTTGAATAACATGCATTTTTCTTACTTATATTCATGTAAATTTACCGTTCATATTCAGTCTTTTTCAATCCTATTTCATGATCCCGTTTAACCATCATTTGCCAAAATTTTTTGACTAATATGTTACTTTAAGGAAAAAAAAAGGTTTCTGTAAATATTACATTTACTCGATAAGATGTCCCCGACACCACACAATAAATCTGACAACGTTATGTACATAGATTAAGCTTTATTTCTTCCCTTCATCCTCTTCCTCTTCTGTAGGTGTTATGCAAAGTGACGTGGTTTCATTCTCCCCTCCTCTCCCCTTCCTTCCCCTCCCCTCCTCCCTCCTGCGTTAGAGTGATGGTATATCTGGACCGTGGAGTGATGTTTGTCTCAGTCATAAATTGGCGTTTTTTTATCCTTTTTTCCATGGTAATTCGTCTCCTCAACAGACATCAGAGGCAGATTTGGTGTGGAAGGGTGGGAATTGCATTTTGTTGCAAGAATTGCAAGGTACTTAGTTCTAGTAGATAAATTTTGTTTAATTTTTAATAATAATTTTGGATGGCTTCTCCTTTCTCTTCGCTTTGCTGGCTGGCTGTATGCTTGATTCTATTCTGATTTTGATTACATTTATTTTTATCTATTACATTTAATTATTTTGTATGTGTAACATTTCAAATATACACATGTATTTTGGGTTTTAAAATGGAACAGGTGTTTACAATTTGT
>NC_090745.1:21053770-21063193 GCF_036898095.1 Palaemon carinicauda
TCTCTCTCTCTCTCTCCCTCTCTGTCCTGTCTCTAATTGGAGGGCTTAATCTCTCTCTCTCTCTCTCTCTCTCTCTCTCTCTCTCTCTTGATATGAGGAGCGCTTCATTATTACGTAATTGATTAGTCTTTAATTTATATTCCATTGACTTAAATTTTTGAAAAAAAAATGAGATTGATATAGTTATTAGTCAATTAGTCACTTAATCGGAATAAATATGAATTTGGATGGAGAGCGTGTTTCGCTTGTGTGTGAGTGTATGTGTGTGTGTGTATCAGATGGTTTCGCCGAAACTGTTCTCCCGTTCATGTTTGATAGAATGCACTGAAACACCCTATCGCCGGTTAGGATGTAATCTGGCGGAGTGTTTCCATAATTTAGGTGGCGGATGTCTGGATCTTCGTTCTATCTCAAATTATTGTCTACGAGTCTTCCCAGCAGTAAAATAAGGATTGTCATATACAAAGGTAAAATAATGGCGTGGTTTTAGCAACCTGACCCTCAGCGACTTTTTGTGAGATCTCAGGAGGTTTTACTCTTAGGGCTCAAATCTTACAATGGGATATATATATATATATATATGCGTGTGTGTATATATATATATATATGCGTGTGTATATATATATATATATATATGTATATATATATATATATATATATATATATATTTGTTATATATATATACTGTATATATATATTATATAACATATATATATTCTGTATATATGTATTATATATATTATATATAATATATATAATATACACATATATATGTATATATATGTTTGTGTGTATATATATATATATATATATATGTATATATATATTTATATATATATATGTGTGTGTATGTATATATATATATATATATATATAAGGAATTGACGGTATCATAGTGCCCTCCAAAAATGGAAGACAGCATCTCCCTTGACAAACTGAGCTCAAAGTAGTTTTCAGGCTAATGGAAAAAATGCGTTCACGTTTTTCCAGTTATTATTTGATGTCCACAAATGTTTCGAGTCAATTTTAATGTGACTCTTCATCAGGACTATGTTGATCAATTCATGGAACAACACTACTAGGGAGGCTATGTTGGTGAAAATTTTAAGTTGCAAAAATCTTTTGATACTCCAAATTTAATTAACAAATATGGATAAATGAAAATTTGTAGGTTCTTTGAAATTTAAAGGTTTTTATTTCGAAAAAACCTTAAAGTTCCAGTTATCAGTATTTGATAATTATTTTTGAGATTTCCAAAGATTGTTCTATCTGGAAAATTTCACAAGCAAACCCTTAGTAGTCAAGTATTATTCCATCAATTGATCAATGAAGAGCTGATGAAGAGTCACGTAAAAATTAACTCGAAACATTTGTGGACACCAAATGATAACTAGAGAAACGTAATGTAAATGCAGTCTTCATATATAATATATATATATATATATATATATATGTGTGTGTGTGTGTGTGTATATATATATATATATATATATATCTCCGTGAAATGGAAACTTAAGAAGTAGCTTTTGTTCTTTTATAAGAAGGATGTAGCTGCAAATGAATGTTCGTATGTCAATGTTTAGTGTGAGATAATCTTTTAAGGGTTGAAAGTTTAATATCAGCTTACTGATTATTATAAGCTTACTTTTAATTTCTTTCTTATTTTCTCTAATTTTGTGTAAAAAAAAACACTTTATAAAATGTATTTTTATTTTATATTCATTTGTGGGCGTTGATGATACGCTGTCGTGTTTAAATAATTTATATCTACATGTTATAGGATTTCTTATCAATTTGTTTAATAGATTTGTAAGATTGTACTGATTCCAGGTTACTGTGTTTTGCATGAATAAACAAGATTGGGTAAAGTAATTCTGACAGACACGCAGATGTTCTCAGAGTATGAAGTTATGCATAAGCGAGGTAATCTACGTAGACGTGCACGTAAATATATATATATATATATATATATACATATATATATATATATATATATGAAAATTAAAATACATACACACATACACACACACACACATATATATATATATATATGTGTGTGTATATATATATATATATATATGTGTGTGTGTGTGTGTGTGTATATGTTTATATATATATATATATATGCCATTTAGAAGTATAAATATGTATGTATGTATGTGTATGTACAGTTTTGTGTGTATATATATATATATATATATATTACAGTATTTATAGTATATATATAGTTATATATAGGCCGTAGGGCGGCCAAGACACCAGCCACCGGTTGAGATAATACCGCTAAAGAGTTATTTGGATCCTTTGACTGGCCAGATAGTACTACATTGGATCCCTCTCTAGTTATAACTCATTTTTACTTTGCTTACACATACATCGAATAATAAGGCATATTGTGTACACATTTTCCTCTTTCCCCACACACCTAATAACGCTAAGATAATCGAAAAATTCTACCTCACTCAGGGGGTTAACAATAATAGTTCAGTGGCTACTTTCCATTAGGTAACGGTAGAAAAGACTTCATCTATGTTAAGCAGCTCTTCCATAAGAAGGACTTTTAAAATCAACCATTGTTCTCTAGTTTTGGGTGGTGACATAGCCTCTTGTTTGAGGGTACACTCAGGCACGATGTTCTCTCTTCATTATTTATATATGGCACATCTATTTTAACGTTATTACTGATCTTTATTTCCTTATTTCCTTTCCTCACTGGGCTATTTTCCCTGTTGAAGCAATCGGGCTTATAGCATAATATTTTCCAACTAGTAAAGTAATGATAATATCTATATACAGGTGTGTATATATATATATATATATATATGTATATATACACACACACCACACACACACACATATATATATATATATATATATGTATGTATATGTGTGTGTGTGTTTGTGTGTGTTGTCATTATTTCACTTGTGACTTTTTATGCTTTCATAGTTTTCATTTACAAGGAATACCATTTAACTTACGATTATCATATACCCAGGGAGAACTTTATATATTATGAGCAAATACCCTAACCAGGATTCGAACGTAAACGAAAAGCGTCATGGCCTGGGTAGATGTACATCTCACAAATAAATCACAAATAAATTATTACAAATGTTAAATGAAATCGATGTCAAGTATATTTGTCGTAGTAATAGAATGATCCCAACTGTGAAGTATACACACTGTACCTTTTTGGCTTTATGTTGTGATAGGAAACTGTTCCAGAAAGAGAGAGAGAGAGAGAGAGAGAGAGAGAGAGAGAGAGAGAGAGAGAGAGAGAGATGATAAGGGAATAGTGTTGAGTGGATGATAAATATGTAGCGGAGATTGCAATTATTAATCCTACCGATTGCAATCATTGTATGGACATATATTTGCCAACAGACTGGTGAACGGAAGGATTATCGGTTTTGCTGATCAAACAAAAGTCCAATTGTATTTATACTATTTCCATTACGAGAAGTTTGTAGAATAAAGATTCATGGATTTATAAATCATGTGATATTTTTTTTGAAATTCGAGTTGTAATGGGGAAATCTGCAAATTAATTCTGATTATATATTACAAATTAGAATTGAATATTGTATACATGTATTACACACACACACCCACACACCACACACACACACATATATATATATATATATATATAAAGAGAGAGAGAGAGTAGTGTACGAGCCTCGTCAAAAAAGTGATGGCTACGCACACGCACTCACGCACCACCTCGCACCAAGGCAGACTTCCCGCCTTCCCCCCCCCCCCCTACCCGGTGGACTGGGAGTGACCAAGTAGTTATACGTCTGGCAATGCTGTTAAGCATGCCCAGAAAGAAATATATATTTATATAGCCAGATACTTGCTCTTTATAAATTTCCTATTTTTCCTTTTATTATAAGGGGCGTTAGCGGATTAATATGGCGGAGTCATAATGAAGAAGAAAAAGAAAAAACCTGAGATTAATTCCAGCTCTGATTTCAATAAAATGATACATTTTGATTAGATTTCATGACAGTCACTGTAAAAATCTAGCCTTAGTTTTGAAAATTATACCATTTTGTTCGACTCATGACTTCATCACTGTAAAAATTAAGAATTGATAGAAAAAAAATATATACTAAACAAATCTATTTTATCTTCATTTTCCCAAATTATGCATTATGGTTAGACTTCTCAACATAGTCACTGTAAAAAAAAATAAAGAATAGATAAATTATATAAAAATAGATAGAATTTATACCGGTTCCGCAATATAGATCAATTAAAGTAACCTAAAAAATGCACACAAAACGAAAGCCATCCAATTGGAGCAAGGGACGCGTAAAAAAAAAGAAAAAAAAAGTTATAAAATCATGACATTTAGAGCGATTTCTGACCCCTATTCCCAATTCATGGGAGGAGCGAATTTCCAAGAAATAAACTTGAAATAATGCAACAGATAATTGTGGTGATAAATCTCAAGTTTTAGGAGACTCCCAAGAATGCAATGTAAAAAACAAAATAACATCCAGTAGATTGAATCATTAAATAATCAGAAAAAGGGAACAAATTAGACGGAAAGAAGAGTTGAAAGAAAGGGTTAAGAACAAATGGGAATTGTGTTATTCCATTTTATTTACACATTTTGCACGTGCTCATTTCATTTTTATATTAATATTGATGGTCTATTAACTTTTCGAAATTTCATCGAAATTGCGTATGTTAGAGTCGATGTTTTAATTTGAAGAAAAAAAAAATCTATTTTCAACTGATGTTATTCAAAGTTGGATTTGCATTATATATCTTATTTTCTTTCATTTCAAATAAACCTTATATATATATATATATATATACACTTATAATATATATATATATATATATATATATAAAACAACAACAAATGCAGACAGAGGCTTCAGACTTGTCAATTCATGTCTGGGGTTTGGCCAGTTTTCATCACCACGCGGGTCATTAAGGATTGGCGATGGTGGGAGATTTTCGTCTGATCACTTACAGCAAAACAAAATAGTATGTGTCTCTGGATTAGTACAACCTTGCTGATCATGGCCAAAAGCAAACCCTTTCACCATGCAGAGTATCCCCTATTTAATAATGGAACAAGTATCTGACTATACTATATATATATAAATATATATATATGTATATATATATATATATATACATATATTAATGTATATATACATATATCTATCTATCTATCTATCTATCTATATATATATATATATATTATATTCATATATTTATGTATATATATGTATATATATTTATATATATACATATATATATATATATATGTGTGTGTGTGTGTTTGTACGCTAGTATAAGCTAGATATAATATACATACACAATTATATACAGTATATATACATATTTATATTGGTGTGGTGGTGTCCTGAGAGTAGGAAATAGAATTATCTCTGCCACATTATACTTTCTTTGATGAATTATGGAAGGACCCTCTTATTTAGCTTTCCTTATCTCTTTCCTTCTTACTGTATATCACTTATCACGTAATCCCTTCTTCGTTGTTCATTCACTGAATCGTAAATAATCCCCCAGAATTAGCGGAGTCATTGCCATCCCTTCAGGAAATGAATATTCACCCGAAATGCTATTACAAAGGATTAACCTTATATCTGTTTGTCATTTTATTTTCCGTATGTCAATTTTCTTTCGCTTTATTTTGAAGTCAGTAATTCTGAGGTTAACAGACGAAACGATAAGACGCTCGTATATCGTCTCTGAATGTACTTAGCTGCGCATTGTCGATTCATTTTTAAAGCGGAAGGAAATGTAATTATGGAATTTGTGGGTTTTATCGAACATCTGAACAGTAAAGGATTAATTGTCGGAATCAAGCAGATGACCATTTGCATTTATATACAAGATTTTATAAATTAATATTTAAATTTTTTTTCTTTTTTTTTCTTTTAAAGAAAGAAGAACTAAGTTGTTACACTAAACAAGGCTGTTAGCCACATACCCTGACTCCCCTTCCTCAACACCACTTATCCCTTAACCCCCCACCCCCCTCCCCAATTCCACGTCCACCTACAGAAATGTTTGCCTGTCGGTCTCTCAATACTTCCTAGACCAGACATGCATCTACTCAATATGTGTGTGGTTGATGAGGGGGGGGGGGGGGGGGGTTGAATTTCAGTCTCATTACAATGGCATTCAGTCATTTAATTTTAGCATTGCTATGTGGTTGCCTTTGTTGCTCGTTATAAGCCATGAAACCTTATAATTATTAATAATTACTATTCCCTCCCCCCTTTTATTTCTCAATATGGCCCTCATCGGTTGCTGGGTTTTGTAGCATATACTCATGAATTATAAGATAACATCAATATTGATTGAGTATTTTTTTTTGGGGTGGCGTGGAAATTATTTGTCAAATATTGATAGTAGGATAATTCTTATCAACGTCCTAGAATTAAACCCCAAAATTTTTTATTATAAATCCTAATATTTGTAGAAAGTATGTGAATTGTCTGGAGAGTATGGCTGGTGTATCTCGAGTTAGGGACGAAGTAGTGAGGGTGAGAACGGGTGTAAGAAATGAGTTAGCAGCTAGTGTGGATATGGATGTGTTGAGGTGGTTTGGCCATGTTGAGATTGATGGAAAATGGCTGTCTGCTAAAGTAGGTGATGAATGCAAGAGTTGATGGGAGAAGTACAAGAGGAAGGCCAAGGTTTGGGTGGATGGATGAGTGAAGGAAGCTCTGGGTGATAGGAGGATAGATGTGAGAGAGGCAAGAGAGCATGCAAGAAATAGGAATGAATGGCGAGCGAT
Organism: Palaemon carinicauda; assembly: GCF_036898095.1. NCBI lineage: Eukaryota > Metazoa > Arthropoda > Malacostraca > Decapoda > Palaemonidae > Palaemon > Palaemon carinicauda. The sequence continues at coordinate 21,060,565 of NC_090745.1, forward strand.
TGTGACGCAGTTCCGGTAGGACCTGCTGCTTCCTCCGGTCGCCTTGGATGACCGCGAAGGTAGCAGCAGTTGGGAAATCAGCGTTATGAAGGTTCATCTGTGGTGGATAATGGGGGAGGGTGGACTGTGGCACCCTAGCAGTACCAGTCGAACTCGGTTGGATCCCTCGTCAGGCTGGGAGGAGCGTAGAGAGGAAAGGACCCCTTTGTCTTTCATTTGTTTAATGTCGGCTACCCTACAAAATTGGGGGAACGTGCCTTGGCATATGATATATGATATGAAGTTGCTGTATTTCTACATACATACGTATTACCGGATATACTTACATACATACATGAGGCATACAGAAATTATATATATATATATATATATATACACACACACACCACACACACATATATATATATATATTTATTTTATTATGTGTATGTGTGTACGTAAAATCACAGGGAAACGGGATGCTCAGATGCAGAACAGTAGGAAAGTGAAATAGAAAATATAAGATTAGGTTCCGACTAGTTTCATGTCACTGGTCAGGACTTAAATTTATATTTTATATTTCATTTTTCCTTTTGTTCGTTATGTATATAATATATATATATATATGTGTGTGTGTGTGTGTGTGTGCGTGTGTGTAAATTTTACTTGAGGTGAGGTTTTCCCCACCAGCGCTATTAATATTCCAATTAGGATCCGAGAAAGAAGCAATTACGGAGTTGAACTCTGTTTGCGTAAACACTATTTGCAAATGCGCTTCCTCTCCTCTTGCATTTGTCGTTCCTTAAATTTAGTATATTTTATTCGCTTTATTGTGGTTACTATTTATTTATATAGCTATTTTTTCAATTTATTGTGCCTTTTTATTTATTTTTGTCTAGCTTGATATTTCTGCATGTCAGGAAATTATAATTTTTTTTTATTATAATAAACTCTCATTTGTCCTAATTCTCCCATGTTAATGCAATCTTGCATTAGAAAAAAATTGTGCACTTATATCACAAAAAATCTTAGCCGTGGCCAATGCGATTTTAATTCTCCTCCAGTTGATTCCATCGTTTCCATCTTCAAAGGCGATGACGGGAATTGAATAGACTGCTAATCTGTTCTCGAGATTGGAATTTCCCTCAAGATTGTAGAGGGGAAGGGTAGCGGGTACCAACACCAGTCCACGTTGGGGGTGGGGTTGATGGTTGGACGCGGAATACGTGCCAAATAAGTTGCATATTTTGACAAGAATAAATTAAGAGAAGGAGCTAGACGCACAACACACACACACGCATTACACTCTGACCGACAAACACACAGACGGACGCAATCATAACTAATGGTGTATTGACTGATATACATATGCGGTTGTATTTAAATGGAAATGCGACTATTTCCAAACACTAAAGATGTCTCAAACATGCACTAACTAGATAAAATGTAGACTTAACTCGTGAGCGTGGTGACTGCGGTAATTACTTGAGCCGACTATTTCCTCCTTCTAACTTTCGGGGAACATATCTTGTATTTGAGCGCTCAACGGCTTTGTGGTTAGTCATGTATAATTATCTGTTATTTTATATTCCCTCATTATTGAGAGTGATCAAGGATTTTACTCTAAAAACCCAGAGGTAATTTCCTTTATGAAAATAATTTGGAGAAGACAGGTGGATATCTTCCCTCCACTACACTGCAATCGCAAAATTCGCTTGAACTGTCTATTATCAGGATTTTTTTTTTGTTATGTAACTATGTCATGTATTGCCACCGATAACTATTGTTCCTGAAACTTTATCTTGGCGTAAGAAATTCATAATTTTGTAATACCAAGTTTTATTTTGAATTTGTTCTTTTCAATAACCATTCATTTAAGTAATCGTGAAATCAATGTTTCATTTTAAAATATATAAATCATTTCATGATTTTCATTATGTGGTCGCGGTATCCACTAATGTTTGGACACATATTACCGCCATAATATATATTCACACAAAACATTTTATGATGTTGCACCTTTCGCTCACTGTACAGATGGTAATTTCGTAAGTCATTGTTTCATGTTATGCAGATTGTAACAATGCAGTTCCATTTGAAATTAATTTTGATAATCAGATGTCATTAATTCTCTTCAGCAAACACTGATGTCGAATATATGTAGATAATGAAGAGGTGTTATGCAAGACGCAATGGATACTGGAATAGTTATAAATGAAGCAATAGACAGCGTAAAGTTCTTATGAAGTATTATTATTATTATTATTATTATTATTATTATTATTATTATTATTATTTGCGTAGCTACAATCCTAGTTGAAAAGCAGGATGCTGTAAGCCCAAGAGCTCTAACAGGGGAAAATAGCCCAGTGAGGAAAGGAAATATGGAAATAAATAAACTTAAAAAAAGAAGTAACGAACAATTAAGAAAAGACACTTTTAATTACAGTAACAACATTGAATAGATATTTCATACATAAAGTATAAAATGAAACTTATGTCACTTTGTCAACATGAAAACTTTCGCCACAAGTTTGAACTTTTTTAAAAAGTTCTCAATGAATAGATTTGGTCTCAATATTGCCAAAATAAAACGAAACTGTGAAATGTGTTTGAAAACAAACACTGTCATCAGCATTTGAAATGTCAG
>NC_090745.1:21068693-21106193 GCF_036898095.1 Palaemon carinicauda
TATAGCTATTAGAAGCCAAACCTTTTTCACGCGTATAAATTTACTGGTAACGAAGTTCATTTTCTCGTAATGTTGTCACCATTTATACAGCAAATATCCATATCCAACTCGCATATCTTGCTCAAGAGACGGATTTTCGTTTCCCCCTTTTGGTTTTCATCTAAATTTGATCTGAGTCTGAAAGAAGATAAAACGAGAAGTATATTTTATTGTCCGATAGTGGATATATATCAGGAGGGGTCCATGTGTCAGCCGAAGTGATCGCTTACCAATTCTGAAGTCCGTTTCTCTGTTAACCGAAAGCTTGCTTTCTCCTATCCTTCGTGATCGGAAAACTATTATCTCGATTTTTTTTTTACTTCTTGTTCTAGGTTAGTGAACCTTCAGCTGTGTATTTTTATTGCCAAGTATGAAGAGAATCTTCCCTAAATATTATTGCATTTGATAAAATCGGAGATTTAACTACTGTGCCGGTCTTTCCCAAACTTGGTAGTCATGTTTGGTAAAACCCAAGAGTGAATCTGTAACAGTGTAGATAAAGTACATCAAAGTACAAAGTATGCAGCAACGCAGCAGTATTTTGAAAGTAATCGTAAAATTAAGTCAAGGGCATATATTTTTTAGTTTATTTTTTATTGTGAACTGCATCACGCAAAAACTTCTGAACCAATTTTAACGAAACTTGGTGGACATGTGGGGTATGAGCAAAGGACAAATCAATTAAACTTTGAAGAAATACATCGAAGTACAAGTACGAAGCCGTAAAGAACAAAGTAAGACTGCTTGGCAGGGCGAAGTCATGCTCTCTACTGACTGGCCTTCTAGTTGTTTTTTGGATGTGGTGTGGCCGCAACGAATGAATCGACCTTCAACATGTCATGGCTGCTTATTTATCTTTTCCAATCAACTTTAAAACAATGATAATCTTTACGGATATCTATAAAACGGAAACTATTTCCGTTACCCAATATCTTCACAACGTCAAACAGAGACCATTCTAAAACACGATCTATTTTAGATTGGAAAGACAAATGGGACTGGCATGAAAATGCTATTATCTTGCCCAGGCTCGAAGACGACGACAGCAGTAATGAAAATATGGAAAGAAGTAGAGGGGGGAGGGGAGTTGTTTGTTTGACCGGGAGAGTTGGACTTACCTCATGAAGACTGAAATTTTATAGTTTAGAAAGAGCAAATGCAAGAAGAGAATTCCTGAGTTTGACAATACATTAAATTGAACAGCTTTTATCGTTTTATATTTTGGTTTCCATTGCACATAGGCCATAAAATCTGTTTTCGCTGCTATGTCGTTGACATTGGAGCATTTCCAGAACGCGAAGATTCCTATCATTGTTTTTATTACAAGTGTACGCGACCCGTCAAAAATTACCCCTAAATATCTAGATAGATATGCCCACGTACGCGCAAATTCAACCCTTCTCACGCCTTCCCTCCTTTCCTAACTACTTATCGGGGTACCCCCTCTCACCAGGACAAGACAGCCTCACTCCCCACTACCCGAAGGATGGAGCGACACCGGATAGTCATACGTTTGACAGTGTCTTTTAGCGACAAGAAATATATATATATATACTGTATATATATATATATATATATATATATATATATATATATATATATATATATATATATATATATATATACACACACTTATTTCATTGTTATATAGGGGAGATGATGGGTCATCATCATCATTATTATTATTATTATTATTATTATTATTATTATTATTATTATTATTATTATTATCCTTATCATTATTATTATTTTATTTATTTATTAATTTGTGTTACAGACTCATTAGGTATCTTGTATTCATATGTATCATTTTACGAGCACTAGAAGCAGTGTTTACAGCGAAACGATTACCTGTGATAAGGTGAGTGCATTCAGCATTATTGAGTTGCGCTCCTTTGACTCACCTCAATGTATGGTAACCACGTCTGGGACAAAGCTAATCTCAGAGGATGATCGCGGTGTCTAATCTCTCTCTCTCTCTCTCTCTCTCTCTCTCTCTCTCTCTCTCTCTCTCTCTCTCTCTCTCTCTCTCTGTACGTTATCCAATGGAATATATGATATTGTTATGCTTAATGAGTCTATTTGCTATTATATTTTTGCCTCAATAATTTTGTTTTTTTTTTGTGCCTAAAAGGTTTGTCATGGAGACAATTAACAATAGTAATAATTAGAATTGGTCACGTTGAAGGGTAATATTTGCTCTTCTTAATAAGTATTTCTCTTTTTGTAATACAGTCTGTGTTTGAAGAAGGCTTTCTCCCAATTAGCACAAATCAAAAAGTGAAATTTTCCCTTTTGACTCGAGGATAAAAATGTTCTGGAGTCATGAAAGTAAAAGAGAATTTAAAGAATCCTTTGGACTGTTTACGAGTAATAGCTGCAAGAATATCTCTATACAATTAGTGATAATTTCTTCTAGGTTCATAAATAGATGTGTCAGAAGAGGGAGGGAGAGAGAGAGAGAGAGAGAGAGAGAGAGAGAGAGAGAGAGGAGAGAGAGAGAGAGAGAGAGAGAGAGAGAGAGAGAGAGAGAATATGATCGCATAAATAAAGGTGAAATGTTATCAAGAAAAATATTGTATTTAGAGGAGAAAAAAAAAGATTGTCAAGAGTGGTATTTTGAGGACAAAATTAAAATGCCTACGAGACATATCAAACCTCAGAGAGAGAGAGAGAGAGAGAGAGAGAGAGAGAGAGAGAGAGAGAGAGAGAGAGAGACTAAATGTTAAATTAACTCATAGATAGAATGAATAGAAAAATACAAATATATTTGAAGGCAGAAATAACTTTATACGGATGGACGCGAATATCTATTTGAGAGCAACTAATAATGACGAAATATGACAGCATGCCTGCTGTCTCTATAACAAACGGTAATGCAAAGAGGAAATAAATTTTTCCTCTTTTCCCTTTCGAACAAATTGACCGGAAAGACGTATCGTCAAAGCGAACGCTTGGCGGAGCTCGGATACCTTTTATTTTTCACGGGTGATCGAGCTAAAGTGCGACCCACCTTCTAGTTAATGGAGGGCCAAAACAAAACTTTGGCTATGTCCGGTCAATCATTAGCGGTGCTTATATGAGCAACCTCTCTATATGCTTCCAATACCAAGAGTCCTCCTCTGTGATAAAGAGCAAGTGCCTGGCTATATATATATATATATATATATATATATATATATATATATATATATATATATATATATATATATATAGATATATATATAGATATAGATATATATATAGATATTATATATATATATATATAGATAGATAGAAAGATAGATATATATATATTTATATAGATATATGTATATATGTATCTATCTATCTATCTATCTATCTATATATATATATATATATATATATATATATATATATATATATATATATATATATATATATATATATATATATATATATATATATATATATATATATATATATATATATATATTTCATACTGGTCACGCTGAGTGGCATTCCCAAACGTATGAAGGCTCTCTTCTCGTCTTTCGGGTGGGGGTGGGGGTGGGGGGCGGAGTAGTCATACCCTGGTTGGAGGGGATACCCCAAGAGGTTTACTCGGATGCCACAACTGCTGTGTAGTAGTAGTAATTAGGAAAGGGGTTAGGGTGGGAAGGGTTGAATCTGTGTGTGTGCGTATATATAATTATTTAGCGATGGAAATTTAATTTCTCAGCTTGGAGGTCGATTAACCAATGGAATCTCTTTGAAGGTATTATGTAATCCCAATGGAGGCTGTAGATTTTTGTCGGGTTTCAAGGGAGAAAGGTATTCAGTAGGGGATTTCATATCTTACTAGAATTTACCATAATTCGCCATGAAATCTTTTTGGGCGATTATGCAATGTTTCAGCTCGTGGTAGGTAGGCTACTGTACGTTGCATTTGTAAAGTTTAAGATAGATAATTCAATATTTTCTTATTTACACTAGAGATGTTTTCTTTTACTCATCTTAGTTTCAGATTAAAAAATCTTTTATTAAGCTTCTGTTTGGACATGACCTCCCTATTTACCTTTCTTACGTCTCTCATTTGTTTTCTGTCCAGTTTACTTTATCCCATTATTTATGCTCCCCCAATTTTGTAATAAAGATCATTCTTCATCAATGCTTGTGTGCTTCATTTTTGGTGTACTCTTTTTTTTTCATGCTCTCCTATTGCGTTCTTTCAGTTGTAGGTAGTTGAGGTTTATGGGGTTCTTTGACTGAACAGACAGTACTATATTGGATCCTTCTCTCTTGTACGTTTCACTATCCCTTTGCTTACACATATACCGAATAGTCTGGTCTTATCTTTACACATTCTCCTCTGTCCTCATACACCTGACAACACTGAGATTACCAAACAATTCCTAGTCCAACGGGTTAAATGATATACTGTAATTGTTCAGTGGCTACTTTCCTCTCGGTAAGGGTAGAAGAACTCTCCAGTCATGGTAAGCAGCTCTACAAAATCAAACCATTCTTCTCTATTCTTGGGTAGTGCCATAGCCTCTGTACCATGGTCTTCCATTGTCTTGGGTTAGAGTTCTCTTGCTTGAGGGTACACTCGGGCACACTATTCTATCTAATTTTTCTTCCTCTTGTTTTGTTAAAGTTTTTGTAGTTTATATTGGAAATATTTATGTTAATGTTGTTACTGTTCTTAGAATATCTTATTTTTCCTTGTTTCCTTTCCTCACTGGGCTATTTTCCCTGTTGGAGCCCCTGGGTTTCTAGCTTCCTGCTTTTCCAAATGGTTGTAGCTTAGCAAGTAGTAATAAAAATAAAAATGAAAATAAAAATGATCCTGCTTTTCCAAATGGTTGTAGCTTAGCAAGTAGTAATAAAAATAAAAATGAAAATAAAAATGATAATGATAATTAAAATAGTTTTCAGTTTCTTGTTTCTCTTTCTTATTTGTACTGCAGATTTTGCTCTCTTCCATATCTATATTTTTCCCCAAACACTTTATTCTATCATCTTACTCTTTGCCTTTGGAGTCTATCATATCTATTGTATTATTATTTTTGCTCTCTTCCTAGACTATTTTTATTTCTACCTTCCCCGTTGGTCTACAAATCTTGTAATCATTTTTTTTTTTTCATATTTTAAACCTATTCCGCCACCAGTTTCACTTCTATTAATTTTTCCCTCATAATCATTTGATTGCAATTCTTCTCTAGTTCTTCTTATACTTCAGCCCTGACGTTTTTTCAGTCCCGCCATCTGCACAACTTCTAATTCTTTTATTACATTTCTTCCCACGGATATTAAGAAAAAATGGGAGACTCCTCTTCCCAAAGGTCTGCTACCAGAAGCCACCACGCAGATCCCTCTCAGCTTGGCCTGCTCGATAAAAAACCCGAACGAAGAGAAGAATATTAAAACGTTTTAGCCGTTCGAAGAAGACTTGTTCGCTAGATGCTCTTTGGACTTGGGGAAAAAAAAGAAAAAAAAAACTGTGATTTCAGACAAGAGACTGAAAATGAATATTTTATTATAGTTTTTTTTTATATATATTTTATATATATATATATAAAAAACTTTACGGTTTTTTTTTTCAAATGACATCCGGGAAATTAATTCAGATTTTTTCCCTAAAAGAAGTGTATTTCAACAATCCATTTTGAATTGGCGTATCGGAAGAGTATTCGAAAATTTGGCTGTTCAAAAAAAAAAAAAAATAAAAAATAAATAAATAATAAAGGCAGGAAATTCAGTGAAACAAAATAACTTTTGCTATTGCTAAAGATTTATACTTATTTATTCTTTGTTTGCTTTTTGTATAGATTAAGTAGATCTGTACTTTAGGAAAATATAGAAAAGATGTGTATTGACGGTACAAATGATAATTTTTTTTTTGTATAGGAATTTTTAAATTATTTTTATTTTTTGCATTTGGGCTGATTAACGTCAATTTAATTTGAAAGTATTTATTTAAAATACAATCAAACAAGCATGACTGTGAGCTCAGACGGTTTGAGATACATCCATAAAGTCTGGAGTTCAGTGTCCTTCAGGTGAGGAAATCTCGCTTTAACGATGGAAAGTTGAGAGAGAGAGAGAGAGAGAGAGAGAGAGGAGAGAGAGAGAGAGAGAGAGAGAGAGAGAGAGAGAGAGAGAGAGAGAGAGAACTTTTACACACTTATTTTTTCAGTGTTAAATTTCTAGTAACAGAATGAGAAAAAATAATTTTATCTTGTGTATGCTAGCAGGTATGTATTTTACATTGTGTTTTGATGAATCAATTGAAAATTATTATATGAGTAGGAGCAAAGTTAATAATTAAAACCAAAAGGGAACCACAAGTCTCCGTGAGAGAGAGAGAGAGAGAGAGAGAGAGAGAGAGAGAGAGAGAGAGAGAGAGAGAGAGAGAGAGAGAGAGAGACGTTTTCCTCACTTCATTCGTTTTAGTCATGGATGTAGCAGAAGAGTGAACGGCTCTGTGAACTTTTGATGAGATTATTATACGAAACCCGAGCTATATTCAATCGTGGCTGATTCTAAAGGTATCATTAGCCCTACCATTCCAAAATGCTGGCTGTGGGTGCCGCTACCCATCCATTAAGTTGTGATTAAGTTCTCCCCGTTGGGGCCCTACCGAAGCGAACGCCGCAACCAAAGTGCGCAGATTGTGCTTGGTTTCTTAAGGAAGGTCGCTGGTGTTATCACTTTTTTTGTCCCCAAGACCTACAGTCTTTCTGTAGTTCTGTGTTTTTCCTTTTACTTTAGGCCTTCACTTTGGCGTCAAAGAAACCACGCTCTGTTGTCAGTTCAGTCAAGATTGCCCCACCTTAAGTGTTATCTTCCTCCTATTTCGTCATCTTTCTGTTTCTCTTCATTTCCCTTTTACTATTTATTTCTGCTGCTGCCACCTCCTCCCACCCCCCTTTCTAATGCTTTTCCTTCATTCTTCCTGTCAATCTTCCTATAGCTTTACCTTCTAACAGAAAACAGAGTTGTAATCAACTGAGAAGCCTCAGAGTGGGCAGCTGTTACCAGCGGAGTACCTCAAGGATCCGTCCTTGGCCAGTACTATTTCTGATTTACTTTAACGACAAAGATTTAGGATTAACTAGTAGATCAGCCAAATTTGCCAACGATACAAACTGGGCATAAATGCTGTGAACTCAAAAATCGTAGAAGCTTTAAGAGAGAATCTACTTAAGTTAGCCGAATGGTCCGGAAAATGGTAAATGCTTTTCAACTGTGGGAAATGCAAGTTATGCAAATAGGTTATAATAACCCACAAATAGATTACTCATTGCTGGGGAATGAAAGAGAAAGTGTGGACCAGGAGGAAGATCTTGGCAGTATTATTAGCAAAGATTTGAAGTTCAACAAACATCATAAAAGCTAAAAGAAAGCACAAAAACTAATAGGGCAAATAAAGAGACAATTCAAACACAGAAACAAAAAACTGTACTTAAGCTGTACACATCACTAGTAAGACCCCCTCTACCTTCTAGAATACGGAGTCCAATTCTGGATTCCCAAGTATTCAGAAAGATATAGATATACTGGAAGCAGTACAAGCTAGGGCCATCAAACTAGTTCCAACACTAGGCAATTTGGATATAGACGGAGGATGGAACGTTTCAACTTATTTGATCCATAAACTCGACGACTAAGGGGACAGTTAATAGAGGCATTCAAAATTCTTAAATGAATAACAAATGCATATTACAACACTATTCACGCTTACCACAAATTAGTCCTAAAGATAACAGATACAAACTGGAATTGAAAAGATACAATACCACTCAATGTCGTAATTTCTTTACAAACAAAATAGCATATACATGGGGCAGACTTCCCTCGGATGTAGTAAGCAGTGATACGGTAAACTAGTTCAAGAATGACTTAGACAAGATCATAAAAACTAAATGTTCAACAAAATCGCTCTAGCCTTGGGTAAATAAAGTCCCCTGGATGGACTGCAAGTCTTTGAGATATACAAAAATCCTTGTAACTGCTCTCAATATCTTATCCTTCATAATTCCCCCTTTCTCGCAAAACGGTTTCCTCCCCACCTCTCCTCCCCCACTCTCTTTTACTTTACGGGACTGAAACACTGCATTCCAATTTGGCCTCTTTTAGTTAGTTCTTACGTACTTCCGGACAGCTGCACCTCGCTTTTTTCGGGGGGGGGGGGGGGGGGGGACGGTTATGATATCCTTGGTGAGCTACTATTACGAATTCCTTTATAGCTGTAAATGCGTATGGTTCATATAAGTTTCTAATTTAGTGTCAAAGATAATTGGCGTCTTTTGTGATGTTATGATGAGAGCCTGTCGATTTATCGGGTACCTGAATGCGGTTATTAGCTCTCTCTCTCTCTCTCTCTCTCTCTCTCTCTCTCTCTCTCTCTCTCTCTCTCTCTCTCTCTCTCTCTCTGGTAGTGATCACAAAATGTTTTTGTTTTAGCGTATGGATTGCAATTAGATAGAATCAGTTTAAATATGCCTTTGTATTATGATTTTGAAAATAGAATGTCAACGAACTTACGTGACTTTTCGACACTTTCATTCAATGGGTAGCTTTTCCTTGACTCCAACAGTAACATTTCTTATACTTAGGAATTAATATTCCATACCACTAGGAATACATAATATTTAGAAATTTAACATTTCATTTGCGGAAATTTTCATTTAAAATGTCTTATAATTGTAGTTACTTGATGGTAAATTTCAATTTTTTAAAAGCTGTTGTATATAATGAAAATAACTTGGTGCTTATCTTTAGTGTATTCATATGCTATGTCATTTGCATAATTACTATTAAATTCTCATAGACTTAATTCGTTTTTTAATTAATTATTGTCTTAAATTTACAAATTTTAAGCGACTTGACAAGCTCATTCTCAAGTCGTCCATTCTTCGTTTAAAGGTTTAGCTGGCCAGTAGAATGCTATAGGGAAGGTGTGACGTAGTCGACTATAAGGAAGTTGATCTGTTTTTGTCATTCTATTCGTTCTCCTTGTGTGTTTCAGGAAGCGTTATCTATACACCGGATAAGGAACCTCGTGTCTCACTAACAATGTGGTCAGTGACCTATTGAACAGTCAATTAGGTAGTGAAAATAATCATCCGAGATGACAAGTTCATTGGCCGTTGATAGTAATATATTGGACTGTATCTTTTACCGGGACAAGTCATGGTTGTGTAGGTTTTCTGGCTTGAAACCAGATTCCTACTCGTCGGCCGTGAGCGCGTTATGTGATACAGATTCTGAAAATTTTTTCTTTTCTTGATGCAGTTACTGGTTGTATTGGAAGGTGCATGTTTTTTTTCTAATATAGCTTCAGGCCGTTACTATAAGTGTTTTGTACGGGATAGACATTCAGGCAATTTCAATAGGCCATCTGTAAAAATGCGATTTTCCTAACTCAGCTTAGCCAATTTTGCGGTTGGCTGTTTTACTTGATATAATTTCTTGCTAATCTGAGAATTAAATGCATTACTGGTTACGTTTTCAGGCTACTTTCAGAGGTAATTTTTGCCTGTTACGTTTTCTGGTTATTTTGAAATATAGTTCCATCCCACTCGGGGATTTCCATCGAGAGGACAGACATAATGGCCAGGAGACGAGAGGGTGTATAAGAAGTGCTTCGCTCCGTTCGAGTCCGGTGGCTAAATGTGTTATTCTTAGGGGAAACTTCTTCAATCTCGCAGGGGAGTTCGCTAAACTCTTGCTCAACTTCATCCATTGCTTCAGTGGTCTTAACTTCATTCATTGCCTGGGTGAGTCTTGCTTGAAAGTTTTGCATTCTCTCTCTCTCTCTCTCTCTCTCTCTCTCTCTCTCTCTCTCTCTCTCTCTCCTCTCTCTCATGAATTTATCCTTTCACATACCGTGCTCAACCTTTCTTCAGGTCTCCTACGAGACGGTTTCCAAAATGCAAGTTAGGTAAGTTTGTGTCGTGAGTCATTCAGTTTCCAACTTTTCAGTATTTTTTCTTTTCTCTTACATCGCAATATCCATATTTTATAAATTTTCTTCTTCTTCTTCTTCTTCTTCTTAGTAGTAGTAGTAGTAGTAGTAGTAGTAGTAGTAGTAGTAGTAGTAGTAGTAGTAGTATTGATGTATCTGGGTTTTATGATAAAAATTCTTTTGAATTGATGAATATCATTTTGTTGTGGGTCATCCTTTGCGATCGTTGATTTATTTTTTCTTTTTAATCTTTGTTCTAGTTTTATACATCTACATAACCCTACGGGCATACGTGCAAATACAGGCTGCCTGATTAAACTTCGAAGACTTACCAAAGTTTTCTTCTAGCTGTGAAGGGGGGATTTCTTTTGCCCATTATCTGATCAATCAAAATGTGATTTGCTCTACATAACTGTTTCAATGCAATGAATTTGATTGGATTCTAATCTCGTGAGAAGGTTCTTCTTTTGTATGCATATCTTTGCTATTGGACCCATGCTTTTTAATTTTATTCGATGAATTAGAAGTAGTAATGATGAATGAAACTGGCCAATGTTGACTTTGCAGTACAAATTCAGTAAATAGGAGATTGGGTCTCTTACTTCATAAGTAGGGTCATTTGAAATTTACTTTCCACCTTAAATTCATTCGAATTTGTGTTGTAACTACTTCGACGCCACAACTTAGATGTGGTATAAGATTTAAAAGCTGCTCGTGTGTGCCCTTCATCACACCATATATAAATTTACATTTGATCAGCTCCTAAGGCATCCTCCACCCAAGCTAGGACCAGGGAGGCCGATAATCAGCAGGTAGACCTATAGGCTCCCCCAAATCCGTTTTGCTCACAAGGATGCGGGCACTACAAGAAACTATTGAGGTTGAACTGGTCGCGAACCTCAGTTCAGCAAATCGCTAGGCAGGGACTTTCCTATGGGCTAACACGAGGTTTCAAGTACAGTAATTCAAAATTACTCTGAAAATTATAGGCTATACATTGTAAGACATATTTCTGGAGTTGACGTTCATTTTAGTTTCTAATCACCTCGGTGTTTTATTTTGCGCTATTGAAGATGTATCATTTCATTCAAAATGATAGTCTGACACTTGTAGACATGGGAATTTAAACTTACAAAGTTGTGGCCAAGTTCTTGAAGATATACAATGAAATGAAGAATTTTGTTGTAATTATGCTGAAAATATGTACCGAAAATCGTTAACAAAATATTATACTGGACAATTGTAACATAAAACATTTGAATTTTGTTTATAATAAAGTGTCGCACGTTTTAAGTATAAATGTTTAAGGTTAAACTCTCACAACTATAACATGTCGTTTCAAGGGTAGCTTTTTTATTATATTAAATAAGATGTGATATTTTGGCTATAAGTGTATTTATTGTGTTTTATCAGCACATTGGAGGATGATTAAAGCTATGAAAATCTCCCATATATAAAAAGAACAAGTTTCTGCTTATATATATATATATATATATATATATATATCTTTATTTTTATCTTTCCTGTCATGCTGGGTGGAAACTCTCCCATATATAAAAAAGAACAAGTTTCTGCTTATATATATATATATATATATATATATATCTATATATCTTTATTTTTATCTTTTCTGTCATGCTGGGTGGAAACCACTTGGAAACAACAATCTGCCACAAATTGCCCAAACGACCGTGCTGTAGTTATGAAAGGGGAGGGGTGGAAAGAGTTGAATCTCTTGTGTATGTATGCATATCTATCTAGGTATTTAGCTGTCTTTTGACGGTTTGTGTACAATAGTGTGTGTGTGTGTGTGTGTATATATATATATATATATATATATACATATTTATATATATATATACATATTTATATATATATATATATATATACATATTTATATATATATACATATTTATATATATATATTTATATATAAATATATATTTATATTCATATATACAGTATACACACACATATATATATATATGTATATATATATATATGTATATGTATATATATGTATATGTATATATATATATGCATATATATATGTATACATATATATATATATATATATATATATTAATTCATACCTTAATGGCGAATGATTGAGTAGGATTATCTGGCCTTACAGATGTCAGGTTCACTGATACCTAACACACACTCCCACACACTGGCAGAGTTTAATCACTTTTATCATCGTCATCATCATCTCCAACGTATACTGAAGCAAAGGACCTGGGTTAAATTTCGTCATTCGTCTCGATCTTGATCTTTTAATTCAATACTTCTCCATTCATCATCTCTTACTTCGCTCTTCATAGTCCTCAGCCACGTAGGTCTGGGTCTTCCAACTCTGCTAGTGCCTTGTGGAGACCAGCTGAACGTTTGGTGAACTAATCTCTCTTGGAAAGTGCGAAGGGTATGCCTAAACCATCTCCATCTACCCCTCATCATGATCTCATCCACATATGGCACTCGAGTTTTCTCTCTTATAGTTTCATTTCTAATCCTTTCCTGCCATTTAACTCCCAATATCCTTCTGAGGGGTTTGTTCTCAAATCTACTAAATCTATTGGAGATTGTTTCATTATCATACCACGACTCATGTCCATAGACTAACACCAATCTCCCTAAACTGATAATAATCTGATTTTTATATGTAATTTCAGGCAATTAGATTTCCAAAATTTACTTAACCTAGCCATTGTCTGATTTGATTTTTTTCAATCTTTCATTTTAACTCTAATTCTAACGCCCCTGGATTGCAGATCATAGTTCCTAAATACTTAAAGGATTCTACCTCATTAATCCTTTCTCCTTCCAATGATATTTCATCTTTCATTGCATACCCCATTCTCTTCATCTCTGCCTTTCTTCTATTTATCTTCAGCACAACCTCTTGTAATATTTCATGCATTCTGGTAACCAAGCATTGCAAATCCTGTGGTGTTCTGCTAAGGACAGCATCATCAGCATACTCTAGGTCTGCTAAATTCCTATCACCAATCCAGTACAATTCTTCTCCACCATCTCCGACCGTTCTACGCATTACAAAATCCATGAGGAGGATAAACAACATAGGTGACAATGCATTCCCTTGGAGTACTCCGCTGTTCTCTGGAAATTAATTTGATAAAGACTCCATTAACATCAACTTTGCACTTGCTATGCTCATGAACAGACTTAATCAAATTTACATATTTAAGAGGAATTCCATAATAACGTAGGACTCTCCATAAAATTGGCCGGTGCACACTATCAAAGGCTTTTTCATAGTCCACAAACGCCATCAAAAGTGGATTTTTATATTCTACGCATTGCTGTACATATCTCAAAATGAAAATTTGGTCAGTGCAACTTTTACCTTTTCTAATTCCTGCTGGATCATCTCTCAGCTTTTCATGAGTCTTCCTCTCCAATCTCTTTAGAATAAACATACTAGATATTTTCATAAGTGAGATAAGAGTTATGCCTTTGTAATTATTGCAATCAGTCAGGTCTCCTTTTTTTTTGTCATTTTCACCAACACTCGTAACTCCCATTCATCAGGTTTTACCCCTTCATGCCACATTCTACAGAATAATCTTGTAAGTAGTCTGGGAGTCACTTCATTTTCGGCCAGTATCATCTCGGCAGTTATTCCATCGTATACAGGGACTTTAGATCTTTAGTTTTTTTTTTTTAATAATAGCTTAGACTTCAAACACACTGAATTCATTCATGGGCACATCAAGGTCTTCATTAGCTTCAGGTATATCAAACAAATTATTCCCTCCATATCTCCTATTCATGACCTCACTAAAGTGTTCCATCTAACTTTGTCTTTCTTCATCTCCTGTTGTTATAACAGATCTATCTCTCTTTTTAATGGGTATATGCTTTTTCTTCTTTGCCCCCATAGAGATTTCATTAATAATTACTTGAGCAATTCTTACACCATAGCACCATAGCCACTTGCTGAATTCATAGCTTTGTCAGCCTCATCTGCTTTACCATCTAAATATTCTCTCCTGTCATTCCTAGCTTTTCTTTTGACCTCACTATCAATACTGGAATACTTAGCATGCTCTACCTTGTAATTTTCGTTGCTTCCTCGAAAAATTTCAACAATCAATTTCTGTTCTTGTCTCCTTTTTATAGTAATCACTTTACGGTATGAAATTAGTCTTGGTGTTTGACGGAAAGAAAATAGAGATTTTCTTCGGATTTGCATGCAATTTCATCACACCCTCGTTGGCTTCTTAGTTCTGTCAAACTTGTTTACAGTTTCTGCACGCTTTAACGTTTCCTTGGTTTCCGTCACATATTTGCATATCTTTTTGTGACAAACTAACAATTAAAGGGTATCTATGCTCACATTAGTTCCTCCTCTACCTAAAGTATTTTGGAAACATTCCAGAGGAAGTTCGATGAGTTTCCATTTATACAACCCTATAAAATCATTATAACGGTAATGATAAATAGAATGATAATAATAACAATAGTAGGAGTAACTAAAGTATTGGTACTGATTATATTAGAGGTTGTAGTAGGAAACATATTGCAATGATGTAAGCAAATGTTTACGAATTATTTGAATATTTTTTCATGTCAAAATTCCATGAACTAGGTGAAAGGATTAAGAAATTGAATTTTTACGAAAAAGAATGATTCCCACGATAACACATTTTACTCTATGATATTGTTAATGAAATTAAATCAAACAATGTTAAAAGGACTTAATACAAGATCACTGAACAACAGTAATTCGTGAAATATCAAACGATGTTAAAAGGACTTAGTACAAAAACATTAAATGTTATCCTGAACGTGACCAGAATATATTTCGGCATTTATGCACCAATTCCCGACCGCATTGACCTCTGGGGGTAACAACCAGTACATTCCAGTGTGATAAAACGACGCATTCGCCTGCTCGTGCACCCACAAACACAAGCCTTGGATCCTGTTCTTAGTAGTCTGTCAAGACCATTCGGGATGTGGCTTCCTCCTGACAGGTTAAGTAAATATCGGTTAGCTTTGGTTATTGGTTTCCGGTGATAGGTTATGTTAACCCGTCCTTCAAGAAGTAAGGTTGGTTTGTGGCATCCTTGTGTATTTATTTGAATAGGCTACGAAGTTCAAGTTGGGATGAAATCAAGAAATTTTTGTTACAGCCCATACACACACGCGCGCACATGTATGTATGTATGTGTATTATATATATATATATATATTATATATACTATATATATATATATATATATATATATATATATATATATATATGCAAATATATAATATATATGTATGTATGGATTATATATGCATATGTACAATATATAATATATATAATATATATATATATATATATATATATTTATATATATATATAAAAATATATATATAGATATATACATATATACATACATATATGTATATATATACATATATTTATGTATATATATATATATATATATATCTATATATATATATATAATATAATATATATATATATATATATATATATATATATATATTATATATATATTGGGTAGAAAGTATTGGCAAATCTATTTCTCTAACAAACCGTGTCCGAATGTAAATATCAGCCAAAAATTAAGGCAAAACTAGGAAATAGGCAAGATAAGATGTCTAAGCTTTGGGAAAATGTCTGTGCATGATTATTCATCATGCCATGTTTGGCTTGGATAGTCAACTAAGAGTTTTATTACAGTTATAACCATTTATCTCGAATAGGAAATGTTGTGTATGTTAGCATGGAAAGTCGTTACAGTTAATGTGCTAAGGACGTATAGTAAAATAAATGTCTTTCCTATTACATGTTTGAAGGTAAAGAAAATGTTTTTTTTAAATTTAAAAACTATGGTTGGTTATTGATGAGCTTTCGTAATTCGAAATTTTTTTTTATCATTTTATAATGAATTAATTTACACTGCCCTGGGCTTTACTTCAAGATGGATTTACACTTTTGTGTAATGAGTAAAATCACATGGATTAATTTTTAAAAAAGATTAAAGGTAAATTTCGAAATTTTTTACTACTTTGTAATAGTCTTAAAATCCATTTCCCTTTTCCTACAATTAAAATTTTCATAAGAGTGATGCATACATATTAAAAGTCAAGCAATTCACCTTGGACTTCAGATGGCTGACCTTTGCATCCCTTATGCATTCATTACCAAACACACTGCAAATGTTACGATAATTATATGCAGCATCATGTGTCACCGTACTCAGCCAAGGTCATCCCCGTAGCCAGACGATATGAACATGTCGATGAGGGTTAAGAAGAGAAACCAGGGTGCCAAGATTCATTTAAGTCTGACAGGGAACTACAAAATATTTCTCTCTCTCTCTCTCTCTCTCTCTCTCTCTCTCTCTCTCTCTCTCTCTCTCTCTCTCTCTCTCTCTCTCTCTCTCTCTCTCTCTCTCTCTCGTCAAAAATGACGGCTAAATAAATAGATATCGACTTAGACTTTGGATATGCGCACACACGCTCTGCTCTCCCTTTCACCAGGGTATGATTACTCCCTCTCCTCTTAACCGAAGGACAGGGAGAGCTGAGCGCGACCGAAATATATATACTGTATATATATATATATATATATATATATATATATATATATATATATATATATATATATATATATATATATATATATATATTTATATACACATATATATTTATATTTATATTTATATATTTATATTTATATATATATATATATATATATATATATATATATATATATATATATATATTGAGATTGAGAGAGAGAGAGAGAGAGAGAGAGAGAGAGAGAGAGAGAGAGAGAGAGAGAGAGAGAGAGAGAGAGAGAGAGAGATTTGTTCTTTTTTATGTAGGGTAGATGGTTTAATATGTACTCAAGGTTGCATATTGGAATAAGCCAGTAAAGAATAGTAAAAATTATATTGCAGACGGCAGTAACGTTGGCTAAATTATTCGTCTCCCGATGTCACACAACTTTTTCATCCGTTACTGTCCGGAGAAATAAATTCAATGACAGGCAACCGTTTATGAATCTACTCTCTCAAAGGGAAAAATGATGGTAGGTGAATGAAAGAGGAACAATAGTGTTGGGGTAAATAATGCTAGTAACTATAGTGGTGGTAGTAGTATTCGTAGTGATAAAGTCGAATTTATAATTATTTTTCAAACTTCCGTTAACATTAATAAGATATGTAAAGAGGGTTTTTATATTAAAGCCGAAAGTTAATGAATAAAAATGAATTTCAATGTATTTTAAATAGATAAAAAATTGTACCCACATTCGTCGTATAATGAACATACCAGTCATATGCCATTCATAATTTAACCTCGGTCAAGTCATTATGCTTTAAGTGACCCGTCAAAAATGACGGGTAAATGTTTGCATTGATGCGCACACACAAACACACACACAAACACACACACACCTTTCACCAGGATATGTCTACTTCCTCTCTCCTCTACCCGAGGACGGGGAGATCTGAGCGAGACCAGAAGAAATATATATATATATATATATATATATATATATATATATATATATATATATATATATATACATATATATATATACATACATATATATATGTATGTATATATATGTATGTATATATATGTATATATATATATATGTATATATATGTATATATAAATATATATAAATATCGATATATATATGTATAAATAAATATATATATATATATATATATATATATATATATATATATATATATATTATATATATATCAATATATAAAATATATATATATATATATATATATATATATATATGTATATACATACATGTATATATATATATATATATATATTATATATATATATATATATATATATATATATATATATTATAAATTGCTCTTTATTATGTAGAGGAGATTTCCACCATGTGGAACCGCATTGCACCTTTGTATGCATTCTTATTGAATTAACAGTAGCCATATCAAATGTAACAGGTTTATTCATTGATAGTTTGATATGTAATAGGTATCGATATGCGTTCACTTAACTCTTATCTCTGCGCAAGTTATGTTTTATGGCGACGTATTTGACCTGGCCAACGACGCTGTAGACATTTCGTCGAGGCACACAGATAGTGAGACTGTATTGTGCACGATAAGGGAATGCAACGGGGAGTGAGCTTTTGGCCCCGCTGCCAAGTCACTTTGTTGAATACTGACTTTTTTCCATTTTAAGTTTTTGTTTTGCAACCTAACTACAACAATGAACAGGGAGATTTTGGTCGTCATATTGCAGTGCAAAACACCAACGAATGTTTTCTTTTTCCGTGTTGCTTCTCAGAAAAGGGGTAGCCGGGAGAGGACCAGTTTTTTTCTGAATGAAGGAATGATAGTGATCTTTTAGAATTATTTAGGAGAATAGTTTGGGAATAGGAAATAGAATTTTTATCGTAATATTAATTCTATAACAGAATTGTCATTGGAGGCTGAAACTATAACTATTTTTTTTTAATGGTATCCAATTTTGCAATGAAAATATATTAACGCGCTGATTTCATAAGCCTTGATGTTTTGATGCAGTTCTTGACGGAATATTGTGTAACGCAATGTCATTAGTTTGACACATGATGGCAGAGAACTATTTCAATTGTTTACTAATTCATCAGCAACACAGTGTATCATATAATTAAATTTAGAAATTAATTTAAACTATCTATCTATCTATCTATCTATATATATATATATATATATATATATATATATATATATATATATATACATATATATATATATACATATATATATATACATATATATATATACATATATATATATATATATATATATATATATATATATATATATATATATATATATATATATATATATATATATATATCTTTTAATGAGTTTTTAAAATCAATATGTATTTCACAGCGATGAAGATGCAAGAGGTTTTCATGTGTCTATATGGAACACACTCTCTCTCTCTCTCTCTCTCTCTCTCTCTCTCTCTCTCTCTCTCTCTCTCTCTCTCTCTCTCTCCAGAAATACATTACAGTCGAAATTTATTTCGTAGTTCATCTGCTGAGTAATTCCTCTTTTGTCTTTCCACTCGTGAAGTATTTCGAGTAGTTTATGAAGACATTCCGGCCCTTGATCTAAGAATCGTGACCTGCGAGACGAATGGGTCATCTTATCTCACATTCGCTCATCGAAAACCTTGCAACTTCTCAGGTCTATGCCCCTCTATTTATAGATCTTTCTCCGCCGCATTCCCCCTCAATTTTCCAACAGCTAATGAATTCTGGTGCCATATATAGGTTATCACACTTTCTTTTTAAGTAAAAGCGTGTGACCCATGTATGGAACTTAGGATAATGTTCATAGGCGGGAGACTGACAAATGTTGATGAAATGATTTCATTCATGGTATGGTCTGTTATGATTTGGTTTATGAGAGATGAAGTACAATGACTGTGTAACGCATGGACGCGTGCCTATGTCTATCTGTGTGTGCGCCATAGTAATCTCTCCTAACAGAAATAGTAGTTAGGGCGCATTCCTTGAGAGTTTTTGTGCTTCTGTTAACGTAAGCAGTGAGTTAGGAAGATGGCTGTTGGGAATGGCAGCCTGAGGGAATGCTTGGAACCAACCACCTCATCCTAAGATGTTAGCATTTAAAGTCATTTTATTTCGAGCTCATATCCTCATATACTCTGTCTTTAATGTTTTAGCGCATTAGCCAAAAAGACCTGGATACCTAACACCCTTTTGTAACCCATACCTTGAGAAAACAAGATATAAAAAAATGGAAGAAAGATGGGACTTGACTTAGAGAAAAACCCCAGGTTTGTCTCTTTAGATAAACAAATGAGTAATTATTAATCGTGAAAACAGAATTGATAAGATAACTCAACAGTTTAGCAGTAGAGAGGCAAAAAAAAAAAACTTGGTCCGAGTACCCATTATTAATAGGACCTTTTACTAACCCGCTCCTGAGAAAAATAGAAGGTTACCCAATTACTGCCTTCTTTTTGTGTTGAGAAATTTATTCTTAAAGACTTGTAAGTCAATGTTAATCATCAGCATTCCACATTGGGCTGTGTTTACACTACATCGAGTCTTATTTCTCCGTAGATTTTGGTTTGACTCGAAGATACATTTGCAGAATACTGATATATACTAATTAGCGATTTTCCACAAATTGTTTCTTCTAAACATGGATGATGCTTGAGTTTTCTTTTTTATGTTTTGATATAGATCTTCTGATACGAAGGAAGAAAAGACGTAAGAAATAAGTTGACCTTACACCTTTCGACTCTTTACCGTTAATTTGTGGTAGCAACGATAAAACCTGAATTCATTTACGTACTTCGTTGGCGAAGATACAAGAGTAGACTGCGGAAACTGGATGATGGACTTACACCAGGCACCCATCTCTCTCTCTCTCTCTCTCTCTCTCTCTCTCTCTCTCTCTCTCTCTCTCTCTCTCTCTGGGTGGATTGCAAGGGTTAAATCCGATTTGAGGTCAAACGTTCCGAGCTATGCAATCGACCTTCATATGGGATTATTCTGAATTAACTAGTCAATATCCCATCTTTTGATAGGTTTAAACATATCCCGCCTTTACGTTTATCTATTTTGCCGTAGGCGATTATCCGCCCCCTCCCCATTGAATTTATTACTTTACGGGTTTTAATTTTTTATTGAACACACACACACACACACACACACACACACACACATATATATATATATATATATATATATATATATATATATATATATATATATATGTGTGTGTGTGTGTGTGTGTGTGTGTGTGTGTGTGTTTATGAAAGTATAAACATTAAAAGCTATGAAAAGAGGCAAAGCAGCAGAAGATGGCCTTACAAATGAATTAATAATAGATGGAGGATATTTCATAGTAGTAAAACTGGCTGAACTTTTCACAAAATGTCTGCAAGAATGCTCTATATCTACAGCTTTAAAAAACACTATTATTATACTAATTCACAAAAAGAGAAACACAAAATATTACCGCCCAATAAGTTTATTCGGCGTAATATAGAAAATATTTACAAAGGTCATATTAGGCCGAATAGAAAAACAGCTAAACTTTAGTTAACCAAGAGAGCAGGCTGGCTTGAGAAGTGGGTATTCAATAACTGACCATAGCCATGTAAAAACCAGCTAATGGAAAATCAGCATATTATGACAAACCACTATATATGTTATTTATAAACTATGACAAGCTTTTGATTCTGTCAAAACCTCATCTATAATGGAAGTCCTTCAAAGGCAAGGAATAAAAGAATCTCAAGTGTTAGAACACTTGAAGATATCTATACAGGAAATAAAATAATCGTAAAACTTCATAAATATAGAAAATTCTGATTGAGAAAGGAGTTAGACAGGGTGACCCTACCTTCTAAGTTATTCACGACATGCTTAGAAGGAGTTTTTATAAATTTAGATTGGGAATCTAGGAATTAATATTAATGGGGGGAATACCTTAACAACTTGAGATTTGCAGATGACATAGTTGTGTTTAGTGAATCATGAGAGAAGGCAAAAGTGATAGATTTGAATAGAGAAAACAGAATTGTTGGACTGGAAATGAATATGAGTAAAACTAAGATAATGTTTAATGAAAATGCGGAGAGATGACAAAGAGTTATGGACTAACCTTATAGATTGTTAATGAATAAACGTACTTAGAACAGACAATTAGTGTTTCCTCAGGACACGAGACCGATATTTAAAGGATAAACATAGGATGGAGAGCATTTGGTAAAGAAATTGGGATTATGAAAAGTAAAATACCACTTTCTCTGAAAAAAAGTATTTAATCAGATGGTCCTACATGAGGTATGAAAAGAATAGTGATGGGCATAACACTAAGCGACAGAAAGAGAGCAGCATGGATACGAGAGCAAACTAAAGTAGAAAATATTCTAACAATATGTAAGGAAAAGAAATGCATATGAGCAGGACATATAATGAGAATGTCAGATAATAGATGGGCATTAAGCATAACCGAAAGGGTGGGAAGAGAACACGATGTATTGACAAACTAAGTAACTTCAGTTTCCCTATGTGGAATGGTATAGAAAGACCATATACAGACGCAAGCGGAAGGACATGTCTGAGGCCTTTGTTCTACAATGGATCAGTAACGGATGATGATGACATAGAGAGATAGATAGATAGACAGATAGATAAGTGTATGTATGTAGGTGCGTGTGTGTGTATGTATATATATATATATATATATATATATATATATATATATATATATATATATATATATATATATATAAGAAGAGAAAAAAGAAGTGGAATATTTGGAAAAATTTCAGACCGTGTGAAGATTACGAAGTTGAAATTGACTGAGTATATGCTTTAAGTATATGGAATCTCCGTTCTTTTATCCTTTATTTATAAAAGAAAAATATCGGTGTCAGTGACCTGCGATATCAGGATAATAGAAAACTTGAAATCAATCAAATAATCCTCTCTCAACATTTGGACAACTGTTTCAGGAAATAGATGGTATATAACCTTGTAGTTCCCTCTTGGGACTCTACAAATATGCATAAGGCAACCGACAAAGGAAAGACCTTCAAATAACATAAAATGTCAAAAATCCAAGAACGTTTCATCAATGACGAAAAACAATAATGACACCGAAGAATTATCTAACAAACTCAGTAGACCATGCTTTTCCTCGATGTCTAGTCAAACAACGGTATACACAAAATCAATCGATATAGAAAGATACCTAAACGTAATATGTGAATGCCCCGTAGCATACTGAAAGTCATTAGTTACTGCTTATATAAAAAAAGCATTCACACGTTGCACATCTTGGAAAGGCTTACACGCCGAACTAGGCCGAATTCGACAACTAATAAACAATAACAGATATCCAGGCACCATGAGAGAAGAAACTGTAAAATAGAAATTCGACGAAATTTAACAGCCCGCAACTGCTGAAGCTAGTGAAAAGAACCTAATCATCTGCCATCTCCTTATCTTTGGACCGGCTTATAAAGATGAAAGCAGCGTCTTGCGAGGAATCATCAATCGAGGCATTACCCCCCAAAAGCCCCTTACCAGAGAGTACATCTTGGAATCTATACCGAGCCAAACTTAATAGCGGCCCTGGTGATGTAGAACAGTACATGGGTCACGCTGTATATATATTTACATGCATCTTTGCATGGTTACACGTGTTCAAATATACACATTATCCGTGAAAAGGAATTATCCTTTTGATGATGACATCTAGTTATCATCAAGTACTTGGTGCTGATTTTGGCATCCTGATAGAACGGAGGCTTAAAGGAAGAGTGCATAAACGTATTCTACAAATTTTCATGTCTAGAGATGTGTACATTTCACAGAAAAGATTATGTCGGACTCACTACCACGGCACTACTAAGACATGGAAGACCACAGAAATCAGGGGGCATTACATCAACAATAAATTGATATCCACGACCGGAAACCCTCCCTGAAAGAATTAAATGACGGAACCCAGGGGGTTCGCAGGGAGAACAACTGTAAGAATCGCCTTCCAGGGACCAACATCGAACTTTCAAGAAGAGTCTTACCACACTCCCCCATCAAGCGGAAAGCAGACTAGCTGTAAGAAGGGAAGTGATAGAACAGGGTGCCCTTTGACATCTGAAATCATGTGCTCTTCCACAGGAACGTTGTATCCCAAAGATGGCCGATGGCCCTTGAAGGACCCTGACGGCAGAGCAGTTTTAACAGCCTGATCTGCACAACAGAAAGTCTCTTGGATGATGCATGTCTGCATGTATGTCTGTGTCTTTGTATGTAAATATTTTTAAGCTTATATTTTCAATTTTCTCTTATTGATCTTTGAAGGATCTATGAAATTTTGAATGTTTCTATTTTTCCTTTTTCACTTTTATAACCTTTAGAATATTGTTTTTAGATTAATTATAAGTTTAGCTACGCTGTTAAAAATTTGCATTAAAAACGGTAAATGTCTGGGAACATTTATTCCCGGATTTTTACCCTTTTAAAAACGGATATATTGACGCAAAGGAGTGATATTACGGTCACCAACCCGTAAAAGATAATAACAAAGTAAGGTAATATTACCTTCGACTTTATTTTACTGAAATACGGTTGAGAACAGTATATTTTTACGTAGAATTTCCAATTAAAATTATGGGTTTTTCTAACAGTGTACTGTAAACCCACATACATACATACATATAAAGGGTGTCCCATAAGCGGTCATTCATATGGTAAAGTGATGGTGTATGTCGGGTTATTGGTTGACAAAGTTATTGTACCATTTATGTTGATGGGAATGTTAATGCTGGTAAGTATCTTAATAAGTTGCAAGAGATATTTTCCATCCCTGCTACGCAAGGGTGGTAATTCCCAGTTTACTTTCAGCTTGATGAACCTCCATCTCATATTGGTATTCTTACTGAAAGTGGCAGGGATGGAAAATTCTCTTCTTGCAACATCTGAAGATACTGATCAGCATTAAGATTCCCATCAACGAAAAAATGGTAAAAAATTCTGTCACCCTATATCCTGGTCCACGCCATCACTTTACCATATTTATGGAAACTTATGGGACTCACTGTATATGTGTTTATATGCATGATTACATTTGTTCAAATATACGCCTTTTCCCAAATATACGCCCTTTCCCGTGGAAGCGGGTTATCCTTTTGGTGTTGACATCTAGTTATCCTTAAGTACTTGGGACTGTCAATCGCACCCCAATAGGACCTTTCTCTGCCCTTGTTGCCACTCACAACAGTCGACTAACTACCAAACGGCTAATTCATTACCCTTTTATATATGGCTACAATGGATTATTTTTTCCCGGAAAGTTCTGTAAATATTTCCTTCATATTTTGGTTTAGAGTTCAAAATGCAGTTGACATATATTGAAAATTAACAGTTCAGTTAACGTAGTTCCAAATAATTCATGGACATATTAATTATCCGTTCTGATATGATTCTGTTACTGATTGACAATTTGATTACTTTAAACACATTCTTTTCCTTTTTTATTTTCTCGTATGCATCCATTTTATAATATACTCTATTTACGGTAATTCATTTGTTTGGCATTGCTTCTTTATGGATGGGTGTGAGGAGGGATATCGGTGGGTTGTGATCGGGGGAATAATATTCCGGGAGTAACTTGACTCGAGCAGCCGACCCTCCCATATAGTGAGACCAATAACGCCGAAATAAGAAGAAAAGTGGATTCGTGTAGTTATTTATTTGGGTACATGGGCATGTCCCTTTGTTTATAATGAACAAATAGCGTACAAAAATCGAAGATAGTTTGTTCGGATAGATGATATCTCCGATTTTTAGACATTGTCTATTCATTATAAGTTTATTTGTGCAGATTTACCCATCTTTTTTATCGTAAGTTTTTGCATACACTGATAAAAATTTGCCTTGAAAAATTGGTAACATTTCTAGAATAAATTTTGTCAGGCATTTACGATTTTAAAAACGGATATATTATTATTATTATTATTATTATTATTATTATTATTATTATTATTATTATTATTATTTGCTAAGCTACAACCCTACATGGAAAAGCAGGATGCTATAAGCCTTTGGCTCCAACAAGGAAAGCAGCCCAGTGAGGAAAGGAAACAAGGAAATGTAAAACTTTTAAGAACAGTAACACTAGTGACATTACGGTCTCCAACCTGTAAAATGGTAATAACAAAGTAGGTTAAAAAATTACCTTCGCATGTATTTGACTGAAATACGGCAGAAAACTATATGTTTACGGAGAATTTCCGATTAAAATTACGGTTTTTTTTTTTTTTAACTGTGTAGTCATGGGCAATTGTATTCCTGTTCAAGCTTTTTGACTAGGTGAAATATGTAGAGAATTATCGGAAATGTATCGCGTGTTTACGCAACTCATTCCGTGAATTTCATAAGATTGACCTGTGATATTTGTCAGGAAATCACAGCATTTCTGTTAGGTAGCACGCATGAATGTTGGGAAATAGAAAGCAGTAAAATAAAATTTCAATACTTGTAAAGATCAATTAATAATTGTTTCCAAAAATATTCGTTTACTTATATAATTTGAAATATTTTTCTTGTCAATATTGAGAAGATATTTTCTCATAATAATTTTTAAAAACACTAATAGAAAATGTTACAAGTTTGGGAATAGATTAGTTTTAGGTAAAATTTCTAAGTAAAGCTACTTTTAAATAATTTTTTTTTTTTTGAAAGGTTGATTATTTGTTTTTTTTTTCTGTGAGAATACCAATAAAAAAAACATTGAATATTTTCGTAGTTTTATAATTGGTTTTGGAATAAATAGTACCCTTAATAGTACCCATTCATATGTGGATGAGATTATGATGAGGGGTAGATGGAGATGGTTTTGGCACACATATGGATAAGATCATGATGAGGGGTAGATGGAGATGGTTTTGGCACACATATGGATAAGATCATGATGAGGGGTAGATGGAGATGGTTTTGGGTATGCTCTTCGCACTTCCCAAGCGAGATTAGTTCACCAAATGTTCAGCTGGGTTCCACAAGGCACTAGATGAGTTAGAAGACCCAGGCCTACGTGGCTGAGGACAATGAAGTGCGAAGTAGGAGATGATGAATGGAGAAGTATTGAATTAAAAGCTCAAAGTAGAGATGACTGGTGAAATCTAACTGAGGCCTTTTGCGTCAAAAGGCGTGAAAGGAGATGATGATGATGAGTACCCTGAATCTTTTTGGCAATATATTTAGGAGATATAAAGAAAGATATTGTTAAAGGCTCATTATGAGAGAAATTTTAAATTATTTGAGGGCATTTATATCTGAAAAAGATAATGATTTTACTTTAGAGCTAAGATATTAAATCTTTAGGGGTTTCACTTGAAAACTGATAAAGGTAAATTTTAAGAAGTAGTTTTAGTTCATCTACTAGTTAAAACGCAAACACCGATGAATATTTTAGAAATAATATATTTTATATTGTAGCAATAACCACTTTTGTAACGTTGTCAATGCGTACTAACCAGAAATCTACTCTTTAAATTCAAAGAAAGTTTTATAAGAATATGTATTGAGCAGTATTTTAAAGAGATAAAAATAATAATATAAAAGATAACATCAAATTATTAAACGAATTGATAAAATTTGTGGATAGTTTGGTTATAGTGTTCCGAATAATTGTTTTTTTTTTTATGTTTGAATTTGAGCATTGAGAGAAGAAGAGAGACTTTAGCTGTGGTAAGCAGCTCTACCAGGAAAAGGACACTCCAAAATCAAACCATTATTCTCAAGTCTTGGGTAATGTCATAGCTTCTTTCCATGGTCTTCCACTGTCTTGGATTAGAGTTCTATTGCTTGAGGGTACACTCGGGCTCGCTCTTGTATCGTAGATCTCTTCCTCTTTATTTTTTTAAAGTTTTAGTTTGTATGTGAAGCATCTAATATAAAGTTTTTACTGTTCTTGAAATATTTTATTTTGATTACTTATTCTTCTCTTGTAGTTTAAGTATTTCCTTGTTTCCTTTCCTCACAGGGCTATTTTTCTCTGTTGAACCCTTGGGTTTATAGCATCTTGCTTTTCCAACTAGGGTTATACCCTGGCTTATAATAATAATAATAATAATAATAATAATAATAATAATAATAATAATAATAATAATAATAATAATAATAATAATAATGTTGACTTTCAACAATTTATTGTTGAAGTTGCATCTGATAATTTCTTACTGTATTTTTAATCTCGTTTAGTACCGCAGTTTTTTATCCCATCTATTTAGACCCACGGAGTAGCACTACTGTTACAAAACTACTGTAATTCCCTTTGGAGTTATAGAAATATGCCAAAACTTTAGGAAAAAGTGCTGTGTCATTGGGCAAGTATGATTAGTGTTTTCCTGATGGTTTACCAGGCCAGCCATTATGTGATGACTTATTTATATCATTCATTGTGGGGAAATTGCATGTCGAATATCCAGTTTATGATTGTTAAGAATTCGTATTTCACACAGTCTCGGGAGTTGACCGGTTATTTAAGACGTTTAGAAGAAACATAATTTATAAGAATGGTGGAATCTTCTGACTCTTGATCCACCAGAACGCAAAACAACCGACCCGGGACGTATTTCCTGACGTCAATCTTCGACACCAGATATTCTCTATGCAACGAATTACACGTTTAATCTCTCTCTCTCTCTCTCTCTCTCTCTCTCTCTCTCTCTCTCTCTCTCTCTCTCTCTCTCTCAGGTTTTCCACATGTGGAATATATTCCTTGTTACCGAGACTTGCACGTGCGATTTAAAGGTAAGCATTTTGCACTACCTATATAAGAACCACCGCCTCTGTTATTATTGTCATTAAAATTGTGAATACATATATATAGAACGGAATTGTTTATGTTATGTTTCTTTTACGAAACTGCTATACGTCCTTCTTGTCACCATTATTTTCCAAGTGAAAATGTTGTGCCTCATTGATATCTGGAGCATAGTTTGTTCTGAACGCATAATATCGACCAGGTAAGGGATGTCAGCATATTTTTTGGGAAATGTCAGACTTTTGCTGCAGAGCAAGGATTTTAAGAACCCAACATGTTAAGGACCGGATCATTAAAGTAAGGAGTTGGGTTCTTCCTTTGCAATTTATACAAAACCCAGTCCAGTGGTGAGATATATCGTTACGTCACTTTTCACCGCGAGGACCGCAACCCCTACGACTGTATTTAAAGGCCTTTCATGAATGTCTAAGGCAAGGGACAGTGACAGTGTCCTAGCTACTGGGATAATGCCCTAGAGACTGACCATATATACCTATGATCATCACCCAAGCCCCCTCTCCCCACAAGCTAGGACTAGGGATTGTCAGGTAATGTGCTGCTGATGATAAGTAGATCTATAAGCTCACCGAAACCCCCAATGCTTAACTCACAAGGATGGTGAAGTTGCAGACACTACAAGAAAATAATAGAGCTTGAGCGAGAATCAAACCCCTGTCCTGTAGAACACCAGGGAGGGACGTTTCCTATCGGCAATCACAACTGTATGATATGGGAGATGTATCGTCTTTTCTAGGCCACTCCATGTTTATGGGTGAGCTGTTTGGTTTTTGTATGGGCTGTCTGGTCGAAGACGAGTGCTACTCCAAAATCAAGACAATTCGCTAGCGACTGAATCCAAGCACATACCTTGATGTGGGTTTAAGGACAAGAGTTGCCAGTCCCAAGATGGACCTACTGTCACCCTGGTAATGAGTTGATGAGAATGATGAACTATTTGCTTGTCCTTGAAAATGATTAATGGGAAATGAAGGTTTGGGAAAGGCCCTGACTCACAAACTTTACTGAACTGCAAAATGTCAGACTAAACCACAGGGCAGTGGGACCAGTCGTTTGGTTAAGCTCATTAGTCGTTTTAGTGTGCACTAGAAGCCAACAAGTGAAAGTTGAAACGCCAGTGGTTTAAAGGTTTAAAGATCACTCAATGAATGGTAGAGGCAAGGGACAGTGACATTGCCCTATCGAGCAGGACAATGCCCTAGAGACTGACTATATATATATATATATATATATATATATATATATATATATATATATATATATATATATATATATATATATATATATATATATATATATATATAACGATCAGCGCCTAAGCCCTCTGTACACCAAAGCTAGGATCAGGGAGGGCCAGGCGTATAGGCTCCCCCAAACCCCCCATCCTTACCTCACAAGGATGGTGAGGTTGCCGCGAGCAAAGAAACTAACGAGTTTGAGCGGGACTCGAACCCCAGTCTGGCGTTCACCAGTCACGGACGTTACCACATGGGCCATCCCATAAGGATGGGCCTGCCCTAATAAAATAGATGCCTCACCCAGTGACATCCCCAAGATTATAACATGATATTGGTATAATGAAATTATGACTTCAAGAACATTTCCTTCCGGATATCACACATGATTGTATGTTTTGTGTGGTGGGGTAGGGCGTGCCACAGCTCCCTCGAGTCCATTGTTTACTTTTTTGTGTGTTAAGGGAATTAGTTGGCAGTGTTTTTCCTTGTATATGCATGTAATACACTCATGTTTCAGTGTACTTCTGTATTTATCAGGAGATAAAAGATATTATTGCTTTCAGTTGAATTGTTATGTAATGATTCCACTCAGAAATTATATATATATATATATATATATATATATATATATATATATATATATATATATATATATATATACACTGTATATGCGCTCGTGTGTATGTATTTTTTCAAATAAGTAACAAATACACATTAATATCAAATTTGCTCTATTACGGAATGTTAAACTCATAATGAAATTCATATATATATATATATATATATATATATATATATATATATATATATATATATGTGTGTGTGTGTGTGTGTGTGTATATACACATATATATATATATATATATATATATATATATATATATATATACATATATATATACATATATTTATATATATATATATATATATATATATATATATATATATATATATGTATATATATATATATATATATATATATATATATATATATATATATATATATATATATATATATAAATTGGATGTTCTCGTATTTTTTAAACGTTATTTAAAGAATTAATGTAGTTTTAATACAGCAGCAGGCAATGGGGTTAGTGACCTTGAGGGAGAATGTTATTGCGAGAAGTATGAACGTAGAGAAAAACCATATTCTAAACATTCTCCCAAGCATTAGCTTACTCAGCATCTAAAGGTCATGGGAGGTTGCTTGAAGGATCAAGGATTAGCAAGTAAAGGTCACTCCATAGGTGGACCTTTTTTTTTTTTTTTTTTTTTTTTTCTTCTTTGCGGGTGAGGGCTACCGGGTAAGGCACAGAACATTGCCTTCATGTAGTCCAGTTCTGAAGAAAACAAAATAGGTAAAAAAAAGATTATAGGTTAATCCTCAAGAAAGTGACAGTCCAGCCTTACAACGATAAGATTTTCTGATAGTGAATCACTGCAAAGAAACAGTTAGATGGCATTTTGTTAAACAATATGATATTCGAGTATCGTGCGTTCATATAAATTTTCATAACCGTTTTCTATACAACAAGAACAACAACAGATACAGCTATTTATAGCCCACTGCAGAACAAAGGCCTCAGACATGTCAATTCATGTCTTGGTTTTGATAGTTTTCTTCATCACTGGCCAGTGCGGATTGATGATGGTGGGAGATTTTCCTCTGATCGTTTACAGCAAACCAACTTAGTATGGGCGGTCCTGACTATAAAGATTGCCTGATCATGGCGATATGTAAACCATTTCACCACATTAAGATATCCCCACACAGTATGATAATTCAGAGTAACTTCCGTTGGAAAAGAGAATGCTCTTTTTGAGAAATCATTCCTTTGTGTCATGTTTGCTCAAACTCAACCATGTCTGATGCACAATGCAAGACCAATAGGCGTTATTCTACAAGACTAAAAGCGGTAATGTGGCTTTATTGTGATATGCTTGGTCAGAGGAATCAAGATGACGTATTTGAGTACGTTAATATAGCTGAATGAACAGTATAGCTATAAATGACGCCATCGAACATTACTGTTCATGGTTTGTGTGCAACAATATTGCCTCAAAATATTTCTTTGGTTATATGCAACTCCTTTTTATTCTATTACAAATAGACGTTTGATCGACATATCAGGTCTGTCTCTTCTGTAGTAGCACAAAAATAATTGGTATAGTTACTCTTCAATATGTTTGCAGACCTGCCCATCATAAGGAATTGTTATTATATTTGGACATGCGTTGAATATATTTTCCTTTGCCTTCAGCAGCTGATTCGCGTCTTGATTTGTTGGACAAAATTTGATTTTTACAAATTCCATATCCCTGATCATGGTATCTAGTTATTTAGTCTTTGAACATCGTTCATTTAGCGCGGTGTTCATTTTACCTAGAATGTCAAAATTCTGACGATTCTTCGCATTCAGATCTTCCAAGACGATTTCATCCATCACATAATATTGAATAAAAAGTTAATTCTAAATCTTCCTGTTTCTTATATGGGGTAACTAAATTGCGAATTGATCTCCATAATCATGTGCTTGGATCCATAGAGCTTGATAAAATTCTTATTAGGTATAATTATTTTTAGAGGGATGACATTAGTTCGATTTATTACTTATCTGACGTTATTTATCAATTATTTTTTTTTATTTATCATAGTTTTTCTCTACCACTTATGCACTCTAATCAATTTTGTACTTTGTAATTTTGTAATTTTGTTGGGTCCTTAAGATTAGTATTTTTTTTTTTTTTTTTTTTTTTTTTTTTATGAGGATGCTGCTTGAAATAATGATAATACTAATGTTATCAGCTCTCCTTCCATCATAATGGCCGTTGTCAAAGAAGAAAATACTTGAGAATGAACGTCACGTTTTCAAGAATGGTAGTTTCAATAAGTTTATTTCACCCGATAAAGTACCCTATTCCTAAAGTACGTCACAACGACAGCTAACTTTCCACCAACTAATTAGACCTTGGGTGAATTGCATATCAATTGACCTTATTAGAAAGATCAACCTATTAACCCCTTCGAGGTGTGCACTGCTAATTTGAACTACGGGTCTGCTAACAAGAAAGAAATGATTCATTCCTGTCAATGGACATCAGCAAAAATTCAAGGCACAACATTTTTAATGTGTTCCCCGCTCGCCTCATGAATTATAACAAGGGAATATACAGTATATATATATATATATATATATATATATATATATATATATATATATATATATATATATATATATATATATATATATATATATATATATATATATATATATATATATATATATATATATATATATATATATATATATATATATACACACATACAAACAACACCTGTAGCTGTTTTCAGTCCACTGCTGGACAAAGGCCACAGACATGTCCTTATTCACGTCTTGGGTTTGGCCATTAGATCACCATGCTGGCCGGTGATGGTGGAAGACTTTAGTCTTATCGGTCTCAGCAAACCCAAACCAACCTAATATGAGTGGCCCTGACTAGTACAGCTCTGCTGATCCAGGCGATGCCCAAACCCTTTCACCACGTTAAGGTATCCCCACTCAGAAAGGGCCTCTTATTAACATCGACATATAAATCTTAAGCAACTGTCAATTCACATCTTTTTTTTTAACTGAGAATCAGTTAAATTGTTGTCAATGAAACATTGGACGTCGCAAGGGAGAGCCCAACCACGCTGAAAATCTAGTTTAGTCTACTGAGAATTTTTCTCTACTCAGAACAGTCAACACTTCAGAGTCAAAGGTCAGGCTCTCTCTCTCTCTCTCTCTCTCTCTCTCTCTCTCTCTCTCTCTCTCTCTCTCTCTCTCTCTCTCTCTCTCTCTGAAATGAACCTTTCATCGAATTTAATTCCCAGGGGCTTCTCTGCTACACCGATGTGATGGAAGTTTTATTTATTTCTTTGATTAACTTGTTGAAGTATTTGTCAGTGTTGATATGTTTATAATTCTTAGTGAAGAAATTCATCGTGTGAAATTAGTAATATTTATTAAATATATTGATATTCTAAGGTAAAATCCCATAGAATAGGATGTGATTACTGGGGTTCACCGTATACATAGTTTTCTCAAAATGTGGATTTTTAGATGGATGCTCACTTCTATACTAAATATGGAAGATTGGGATACTAAATATGGAAGATTGTCACCATAACTTTTTCCGATCTCAAACCAGTCCGTGTTTAGTCCACATGTAATTGTGTGGTTTTTAGAATGGACTAATAATGTAATTGATGGGGCAAATAATTTTTAGGTCTGATAATGCAACTTTTTGAAAATGAGCATCAAAGCTTGTGCAATGGACCATAGAACTTTGGAGTATGCCCTTGTAAACGAGAATTACATCCTTTTCGAAACAAGAGATGGCAAATGTCACCATATAAAGGGTGATGTTAGTATTCTGTTTCTCTAATTAACCCCCCCCCCCCATTAAGGCAAGTCATGCAGGCGCTAAAAGTTTTAATAATTTAATGC
This sequence comes from Palaemon carinicauda, assembly GCF_036898095.1. Classification (NCBI taxonomy): domain Eukaryota; kingdom Metazoa; phylum Arthropoda; class Malacostraca; order Decapoda; family Palaemonidae; genus Palaemon; species Palaemon carinicauda. Next base: position 21,102,778 of record NC_090745.1, read on the forward strand.
CAATGTATCATTCATGTCCGAAAGCAGTCCGCCTGTGCCTTGCGGTCGTTTGTTTGTCAATGGAAACCAGATTTTCTTAGTATATAAATCTTCATTTAGCAACGAATATCTTTGAAATTAACTTATTGGTGATAGTATTATAGGTATTTACAGTGTCAGTGCTGTTTTTAATTTCGCCGAGAAATAACTTATTTTCATTATTTATTAATGAAAGAAAAAACTCTACTCCTAGATATCTTGAGAACTCGACTGCTCGTCATTTATCAGATTAAGTGTAAGATTTTAAGATTCTTTTCATGTAATTTATGAGCACTATCGAATGAAATATATTAATAGTAATATTTCTTAGAAACAACGGTAGGTGATCTTTGTATGTAAGTTATTACTTTGAGAAATTGTGATACAAGTTTGAGATAGTGGTTTTACCCACAACATTTAAGGTATTTGTTAAATTGCCGATTCTTGTAGATACGAATGGTTCGACGTCATATATCAGAGTCCATTGATGCTAAATAAGATAGACATACTGTAGCTGGCATTGTAAATAACACTCTTCAGACACGATTCATAGGGGTGGTAGATGAACCATGTGTCTAAATAAAAATTTATCTCTTGATGCATGAAAATGACAACTTGTACCGTACTTTTGAGTTTACAGCAATTTAGTAGGTTTTCTTTAATTGGGATATATATATATATATATATATATATATATATATATATATATATATATATATATATATATATATATATATATATATATATATATATATATATATAGGTATTTATAGGTAGTAGGTTGGCCAGGCACCAGTCTCCTGTTGAGGTACTACCACTTAGAGAGTTATTGGATACTTTGACTGGCCAGACAGTAATGCATTGGATCCCTCTCTCTGGTTACGGCTTATTTTTTCTTTGCCTACTCATACACCGAATATTCTGGCCTATCCTTTACAGATTCTCGTCTTTCCTCATATACATAACAACAATGAGATTACCAGACACTTCTTCACCCAAGGGGTTAATCACTGTACTGTAATTGTTCAGTGTGCTTTCCTCTTGGTAAGGGTAGAAGAAACTCTTTAGCCATGGTAAGCAGCTCTTCTAGGAGAAAGACACTCCGAAATTAAACCATTGTTCTTTAGTCTTGCGTAGTGCCATAGCCTCTGTACCGTGGTCTTTCACTGTCTTGGGTTAGAGTTCTCTTGCTTGAGGGTACACTCGGGCACACTATTCTATCTTATTTTATTTTTCTCTTCCTCTTTATTTTATGAAATGGTGTGTTGGGCAGGCTTAATAGAAGGGCCATGGATGCCTGGTGGTTTATCAAGAGGTTGTCTTTTCCTTATCTGGCTTTTTTTCTTCTCAAAACCATCCTTACTGTCCTCCCTTCAGTTGAAGTGGCTATCCTGGAAGGTATTTAGCCTCGCATGGTGTATCGGCTCCTCCATGTTGACCAGTTTTTCAGACTTGATCAATCACTATTTATATTTATGTACATATTGTTTTTGTACAATTCTTGTTAATCTAGTTTTTAAGTTTTTTTATTACCATTAATTCTTATGCTGTCTGGAGACATTGAGCGAAATCCGGGACCAGTACATCCTAGATTTCGTCAATGTCGTCTATTGTATTGCAATATTCGTGGTCTTCATGCAAATATTTAAGACCTTACTGTTGCGTCCAGACAGTATGATATTCTTTTGTGCTCAGAAACTGTGGTTTCTAATATGAGGCACTCATCTGAGCTCCTTATTACTGGTGTTAAGAAGCCAATAATGTTGAAACGTGGTGCCATCCCTAGGGCCAGGGGAATGGCGGTGTATATCAGGACTGAGTACCCTGTTTCTCATAAGTCCTGCTATGAATGTGGATGTCAAGTTTGTGGCAGGCATAACAACTTTTATTTGTGTTCGATCTATCGGAATCCAGACATGGATGATTGTATCTTCGATTGTCTTCTTACCATTATGGCTAAGATACAAGAAGATGATAGAAAGGCTTCTTTTGTCTCTGTTGGTGATTTCAATGCTCACCATAGGGAGTGGTTAAGTTCTATCTCTCCTACCGATCGCCATGAATTAAGAGCTTTAGACTTTGCCTCTGAATCAGGCTGTGAGCGAATCAGAAGTGAAGCTACTCACAGGTCTGGTAATTGCTTGGACCTCGTATACACTGACTCCCCTGGCGTTATAACAAGTAAGGTTGGTTCTCAGTCGGGGCATCTGATCATGCCTTGATTTCATTAGTAGTGAAGACTGAGCAGTCTGTCCCTGATGTATCATACTCTTGTAAAATTTATATGAAATCTCAAGGAGATTGGAATGGGATTTTCATGATCTTATGGGCTTGAATTGGCCATAATTAAATAGTAGTGTTGATCCCGTTGTTCCTTTGAATGAGAATCTAGTCAACATAATTGATAGGCGTATCCCTTCTAGTTTGCTAAGGTACCGAATGAAGGACAAACCGTGATTCAATGATGATTGTAGACATGCTTATTTGGAGAAGCAGGAGGCCTATCATCTTTGGAAGGGTAACAGATCAGATTTGATCTGGAATAACTATACTCAGCTTAGAGCTTTTGCTCAGAGAGTTTATGCTTCAACTGAAAATGAATACAATTTAACCATAAAAGAAACCCTTTCTGGTACAACTCAGGACATAAATGGTGGTCTACCCTTGAATCTGCGCTATTTGGTTTAGATGTACAGTTCCTCCTTTACTTAAACCAGGTAGCTCAGTCACTCGCTGTCCAAAGGAAAAGGCAACCCTTTTGGCTGATGTTTATGACAGTAAAGAGAGTAATGAAAAACTTGAACTTCCTCATTCCTGTTTTCCTGAGGATAAACTAACTAGTTTAGCTTTTGGATCTCGTGAAATTAAAGCTCTGTTGGTGGACCTTGATGCTTATGTAGGTGTAGACCCAAATGGTATTTTTCCTTTGTTTTTTTAGCTCCAAAGTTATGCTGGAGGCTTTTGAGCTTTTCTTATTAGTGTTTTAGCATGGCTAGTAATAATAATAATAATAATAATAATAATAATAATAATAATAATAATAATATATTTTCATATGATTGTGTATACAATTCTTCTTCGCTCAAGCGGTTAACTACTGCACTGCAATTGTTCACTGGCTACTTTCCTCTTGGTAATGGTATAAAAGAGACTTTATCTATGGTAAGCAGCTCTTATAGGAGAAGACACTTCAAAATCAAACCATTGTTTGTAGTCTTTAGTGGTGCCATAGCCTCTGTACCATGGTCTTCCACTGTCTTTGGGTAGAGTTCTCTCTTGTTTGAGGGTACACTTGGGCACACCATTCTATGTAATTTCTCTTGCTCTTATTCTTCTTTAAGTTTTTATAGTTTATATATGAAAGATTTATTTTAATGTTGTAACTGTTCTTCAAGTAT
>NC_090745.1:21113693-21121193 GCF_036898095.1 Palaemon carinicauda
TATAGTTTGCCATCAGCAAATGGAAATTTTTCGCAATTAGAGGTATGTATCATTATGAAAAATTAACTCCTTTTATGCTTAAATATATCCCTTGAGTTTCACTTGGTAAAATAGAATACATTATCAATATTTCTATTCCTTATATGTATAAACACCTACCCTACTTCATTACTGTCATATTTTCCCTAAATAGTCCACCCCCTCATGGTTTGTGGTGGCCTATTGAAAACGTCCCTGCATAGTATTCTGCCGGTCTTGGGTTCAAGACCCACTCAAGCACGATAGTTCCGTGTAGTGTCTGCAACCTAACTACCCGTAGTTAGCTAAGGAGGGGGGTTTGTGTATGGGGAGCCTATACTTCTACATGCTGAGTGAGTCATCAGCAGTCATTGCCTAGCCCTTAATGGACCTAGCGTGAGTGGAGAGTGGCTTGGGCGCTGATCATATGTATCTACGATCAGTCTTTATGGCATTGTCAGTGTCCCTTGCCTCTGCCATTCACTAGCGGCCTTTAAATCTTTAATGTCTCCCAAGGCATGTTTGTTATTGCCACTGCACAGTGCCCCCTTTTCCCTGCATCTGGTTGCTGCAACTTGGGAAAAACCAGGCTTCGGTTCTGGCTTCTCAAACTGAGAAATGCATGCAAAGCTTTTAAGATGTGTCAGAGAACATTGCACCCAGGAATATACAGTTTTTTTTTCCTGTTTGTGTTTGTAGCCAAAGTAACAAGTCTGATAGTGTCTTGTGGTTTATTTTCGCCTGACCCTTTCACGTGTGATTGTGTTTTGATAAGACTTTAGGTGTTTTAATCTTCCGTAATAAGTTTGATATATAACATAAATATATTTATGTCACCAATTGCTATTTATTCATTCAGTTCACTTGTTACGAATTTGGTTTGAGTATCTGGAGTGTATTTTAAGTGTCATATTTTGAAACAAGATTCGTGCCAAGAAGTAAAGATTAGTTTTTTAAATGTATTTGACTTGCCTAATAGATATAGACCTAGTTCAATTACTAGGTAGCCTATTGTCTGAAAACATTGTCTATATTATACCCTGAGGTTTGTGCCAGAAGAATCAGATTTCTTGCTCTTAGGACCTATAGTAATGGATATGGGTTTTAGATTATACTGTGAGTATGGTCAAGGGAAATTTCTATCGAAATAGCAAGCTTCTATGTTATTTTGAAGCTTTTAACTGCTATTGGTTCTTTTTTTCGAAGAAAATAAGGTGTAGGATGGGAATATCTGCCAAAATCAGACAAATAGAAACTTGTATTGAAGAAATTCCTTAATAGTTAAAACTTACATTTAGGATTCGTCAAATTAAATTACTAGTAAAATACAGAGAGTACAGAGGCTTGATAAATATAGCATTATGAAATTAATGCAATCGTTTATTTTCATATCCAAATTGAAGAAAAAAATGAGATATTTTGTAACTTGATAATCCCAATGACCTCCAGATGTCATAGTTTCTTTAAAAAAAAAAAAAAAAAAAAAAAAAAAAAAAAAAAAAAAAAAAAAAAAAAAAAAAAAACAGACTGCAAAGTTAAAAAAAAAGAAAGACAGACTACAGAAGTTAAAAGTTTCGTAAATTACTTGACATTTGGATTAAATAAACCTTGATATTAAAAAAAGGGTGGGGATATTATTTTATGATTACATTCTAACTAAAAGAATACATCCGTATTTGATAAAAGCGATGAGTTGTCTATTATTATAGATATATTCAAGATCTTATTAATTGGATATTGCAAAATATGAGTCATTATCACATACAATAACAACAACTAATGAAGCCGTTTCTAGTAAACTGCAGGACAAAGAATTCGGACATGTCCTTATCCATGTATGAGGTTTGTCCATTTCATTACCACGCTGTCCACTGTGGATTGGAGATGGTGGGATACTATCGTCTGATCGCTTTTAGCAAACCAACCTAGTATGGGTGTCCCTTACTAGTATGGGTTTGCTGATCATGGCGATACACAAATTCTTTCACCACGTCAAGGTATTCCCACTCAGAAAGCGACTTATCATACACGTTTGTAGAGTATATGTTGACGTTTGGACTAATGGTTATAAAAACAAATAGTATATTATTTATTTGTGAGCTAAGAGTGTTCTATCCTCCAGGACGTTTATCGTCAGACACTTTTATTGCTTAAGATTTTCATCAGATCACTAGATTGGGTTTTTCTTTCCCATTGTCAAAAGAGACTGGTATGGCGCAACCTGTTTTTCAATGAATCAATATAGAAAGTAACGATACAACTTCAAAAATCCGTTCGTTGGTTCTTGTCTTCTCCTTATCAGATTAAATTCTATAAATAATACATTTGTAGGTATGTATAATACCATGAGCTCACGTGTATATATTTGTATACACACCAACTATATATATACATATATATATATACACATACATACATACATACATACATACATACAGATACTCGCATACCTTATTTCCATCATTGCGCGCAAAACTAAAAGGTCATTGCTGCGTCCCTTCGGGCCCTCTGCACCCACTGTTTAGCCTTCTACATCACTTCAAATCCTGCCACTTCTCTCCCATCTTATTGTCCAATTTCTATTAATTTTTGCTCCAAATGTCCCTCCCTGCCCCAGTGCCTGTTCTTCTGACCTAAACCCGTGCATACAACGACACACATATACAAACAAACATGATTCTCACATATGCCTCTCATAGTAAGCGTAAACAGGTTGGCTGTTGTGTTTACAAGATTTTCCCTCAAAACAAGATAATTAGATACAGTCTTCAATCTTTGAAACCCGTTAAGTAACATGTGGATTCCCACAAGGTGTATGACCCGAGAATGAATTGCAGTTAGCATCATCACATGTTGCAATGAATATACGTCCTTGCAAGCAAGCAGAACCAGGCGTAGGATGCCTTCTCGAAATTTCTCAGCGTTGAAAACAGGAAAAGCAAAGGAGATAACTCGGCAAATGATTAGGTATGTGGGGGGGGGGGTGAGGGCAGATCTGCTTGATGTGCATGGAAGACAAGTTTTTTCGTTATGTGTAGAAGTTATATTCTTTAATTCTGCTACCAATAATAGTACTACTAGTAATTACTATTATTACGAAAACTAATTCTACTTGACAATAATGCTGTCATTATGAATTTTTTTATCATACTTTAGCTTAAAACAATATTGTTTGAAAAATGAAGGATAAATACATTTTGCATAAATGTAAATATACAGTATATATATATATGTATATATATATATATATATATATATATATATATATATATATATATATATATATATATATATATATATATATATATATATATATATATATATATACACACACACAGTATATATGTGTGTGTATGTATGTATGTATGTATGTGGGAGTTGGTGTTTACATGTGTTTTCTGTCGCCACTCGGCTTGCAATGGGAAAGGTGGATGGTAAAAGATATACATATGTAAATTATATGCCTTGTTTTATTATTTCTCTTTTATTCATACATTTTTGTTTTCGTTTAATTGTTTTATTTTTTGTTGTTCTTGGCACGTCGCTTGATACCTCAGTAGTTTCGTACCCTGGCTGCTCCTTATCGAGGCCCTGGGGTTTGTGATATTCTGCTTATTCAAGTGGCGGTTACGGTTTGGCTTTCAATCTCCCCCATATAATGAAGAGCAAGTCACACTCAGATGGTAGGGGAGTAGTCATACCCTGGTGAAAAATGGGTACTCCGAGAGGTACACTTGGAAATAGCACACTCCCACAAATGTGGGTTGTAGTTAGGAAAGGGGGAGGATTGAGTCTTTGTACGCGCGTTTGTGTGCGTATCTATCTAAATATTTTGGCCGCATTTTTGACGGCTGGGGCACACTAGTAATAATAGTGATGATAATAGTAGTAATACTGTAATAATATTGATGTGTGTTAATTATAATGTAAACTTAATGTATGTATGTACACATGAATGCTGTATACATATTTCATGCATGAATATTTGGGTAAAGAGCTTCGGGATGGGTTGGGGAGAGAAAATATTAATCGTAATAATTTTGTAATTTATTGGGTAAGATGTGATTTCGTAACGTATTACCTATTCCTTGGGTTTCACGATTCGGCGAATTTTAAATATTAACTTTAAAGGATGTTCAGCTTGATAGAGATGAATTTATTGTTTTTTGTTATAAAAAATCTAAATAGCCTGATAATGTAGTTTTGTCCGGATACTATTCCTAATAAAAGAGATTGAAACACGTGCTAGTTTATATATATATATATATATATATATATATATATATATATATATATATATATATATATATATATATATATATATATATATATATATATATTGGCTCGATCATTGTCGTCTTGATGGAAGTTCCTCTAGGCAGCTTTCTACTTAGGATATTTCTGCGAGTGATATACCAGAGAATTTTACTTGTAGAGGTATTACGGAGTTACTACCCCCAGAGCGAATATCTCGAAAGATATCCTATATGTAACAGAGAGGTGTTTAAATACAACCACAGCTATCCTTTCCAGAATAGAGTTAACCTTGTCTAGAAGGATGAGCGATAGGATCGGTAACTCAAATACCAGGGTTTATATATATATATATATATATATATATATATATATATATATATATATATATATATATATATATATATATATATATATATATATATATATATAATACATTACTAGTCTACTGCAGAACACATGTCCTTCCACTTGCATCTGTTAACCCTGGGGGTAAAAGGGTTAATGGTCTTTCTGTGTCAGTTCGCACCTGCAAACTTCATTAGTTCATCGATCCATCGTCTTCTCTATCTTCCCCTGCTTCTTTTGCAATCTCTCAGGACCAATTATGTTATCCTCAAATTGTCCATCTATTGTCTGTCATTCTCATTATATGTCCTGCCCATGTCCATTTCTTTTTCTTACATGTTAAAATATTCTGTACTTTTGTTTGCTCCTGTATCCATGTTGCCCTTTTTCTGTCTCTTAGTGTTATTCCCATCATTATTCTTTCCATAGCTCTTTGAGTTTTAACCAGCTTATGTTCTAAGGCTTTAGTAAGGCCCCATGATTAAATTAATACTGGTAGGACCATCTTATTAAATACTTTTCTTTTTAGAGAAAGGGACATTTTACTTTCGTGATCTCATTTTGTTTACCAAATGCTCTCCATCCCTTGCTTATCCTTCTTTTAATTTCGGTCTCGTGAAACACTTCCTGTCTGTCCTAAGGACGTATATTCATTAACAATCTCTAGAGGGTTATCCTTAACCTTTTTTATTTGTTATCTCTGAATTTTCATTGAACATTATTATATTTTTATACACATTTATTTTCACTCTACACTTCTGCTTTCTCTATTCAAATCTTCTATCATCTTTTGTAATTCCTCCTATGATTCACTAAACACAACTATGTCATCTACAAATCTTAAGTTGTTAAAGTATTCTCAATTGATATTAATTACTACATTTTCCCAATCTAAAACCTTAAAAACTTCTTATAGGCATGTTGTGAGCAATTTAGGAGAAATGGGGTTTCCCTGTCGAAGTCCTTCCTCAATAGGAATATTCTCACTATAAGGTTTTTTAGGATTGCTGTACTTCCTGTATATATATCTTCAAGTGTTTTAACATAAGATTCTTCTATTCCTTGTTTTTAAAGGGTTTTCATTACTGCTGATGTTTTGACAGAACCAAAAACTTTCTCATAGTCTATAAATGCCATACATAGCGGTTTGTCATGTTTTGTTGATTTTTCCATTAGTTGCTTAATTACATGGATATGTTCAGTTGTTGAATACCCACTTCTAAAGCCTGCCTGCTCTCTTGGATGGTTAATGTCTAGCTATCTCTCTATTCGGCCTAATATTATCTTTGAAAATATATTATATATTACGGAGAGTAAACCTATTGGACGGCAATCATTCAGGTGTTATGCGTCTACATTTTGTGGATAAGTATAATGATAAGTTTTTCCTAGTATATGTATAGAGCATTCTTGCAGATATTTGGTGTAGAGTTCAGCCAGTTTTACTACTGTGAAACCTCCTCCCTCTATTATCAAATCAATTAAATCAATATATATATATATATATATATATATATACCTATATATATATATATATATATATATATATATATATATATATATATATATATATATATAGAGAGAGAGAGAGAGAGAGAGAGAGAGAGAGAGAGAGAGAGAGAGAGAGAGAGAGAGAGAGAGAGAGAGATGCATATTTGTATGATATGTTTATGCATATGTATATGGTTCATTGTGTTTGCATGATTTAACTACTATGATGTTTGAGACCACAGAGTTATATTTCTCGATACTTAGACCCATCTGAAGAACGTGTTCTTGAATGAGAAATAAAAATTGGACCAATGTAAAGTTAAAGATATTGCTCAGTTAAGTGAGTTTGGATTTACTTGCATTTATTAAGTGCTGATATTGAAATAGTATTTAATGGATTAGTTCTTAAATGTAAGTGAGTGGTTATTAAGGGAATTTAAGTTCTAAATGAAACACTACGGCCTAATATCATATATACAGTATATGCCCCTTTTATTTGTGTGAAAAAAAATATGATAAAATTGGTAGGTTTGTGCAGAAATCATATTATTATTATTATTATTATTATTATTATTATTATTATTATTGTTGTTGTTGTTGTTGTTGTTGTTGTTGTTGTTGTTGTTGTTGTTGTTGTTGTTGTTGTTGTTGTTGTTGTTGTTGTTGTTGTTATTATTATTATTATTATTATTATTATTATTATTATTATTATTATTATTATTAGCCCAGCTAAAACCTTAGTTGGAAAAGTAGAATGATATTAGCCCAAGGGCTCAACAGGGAAAAATAGCTCGGTAAGTATAGGAAATAAGGAAATCATTAGAATACAAGAGAAATAATTAACATTTCATATAATGTATTTTAAGAACAGTAATATCGTTGAGATAGATCTTTCAAACATGAGCTATAAAGAGAAACTTTATAAAAGCCTGTTCAACATTATATAACAATGAAATAGATAAGTTTTCTTCATCTGTGTTTTTGATAGTTGTACAAATTTATGATATCTTAATCACGCCAACTTTCTTGAAATTGGTCTGGACTTGATCATCTGGATTATGCGAGTTGTGAATTTCCAGTAAGAATGAAGTTGAATAAGTTAAGTTGAATAAGGTCTGAGCCTTCAAGAAAAAAAAAGGAGGATCTTCGGTAAGATTATGAAAGGAGAAGAGTAGGACAGGAAGGTCTTAATGGAAGGAGATTATGAAAAGTTGGAGAATTGGTCCCATAAGGAGTTTTGAAGTTATATTTACGAAATTGAAGAGGAGGAGGAAGGCGTTAACGTTACAAGAGGATGGCGTTAATGGAAACGAGGAAAGAGAAATTAAGAACAATGGAGATGAAAAGAAAAACAGTATGAGGATGCTACTTTAATATGCAATATATATA
>NC_090745.1:21126193-21139501 GCF_036898095.1 Palaemon carinicauda
GGGTTCGAAACCTGGCCGGTCAGATGCTATAGTCTTTGAGTGATTTTGCCTGGGGCTCTGATCCCGAGGTCGTTAAGAGAATCTAGACTTTAATGTATTAATATATATGGCTTATTTGAAATATGGAAAACACGTTTTAATGTGGAAACTTTATCATATATATATATATATATATATATATATATATATATATATATATATATATATATATATACATACATATATATATATATATATATATATATATATATATATATATATATATATATATATACTGTATATATATAGCCAGATACTTGTTCTTTATAATGTAAGAAAAAATTATTATTGTTATTATTATTTGTTATTTATTGTCGGCTAGGGGTGGAGTGCAGCAGAGTTCATATCCAGATCTTAGGTGTGGCGGGATCTTAATGTGCATCAAAATTCCGAGTTGAGTTTTTCGTTGTTCTCTTTTGGGATCTGCTTCGAATTTTACCAATTTTCTTATATCCCTTTACGGAATAACATCGGGTCGATAACGTGCCAAAATCCAATAGAGTGGGTTTAAAAGCCACTCATTAGTAGCAGAGGCAAGGGACAGTGACGTTGCCCTTGCTAGCAGGACAACACCCTAGAGACTGAGAATATATACATATGATCAGCGCCTTAGCCCCTCTCCACCCAAGCTAGGAATAGGGAGGGCCAGGCAATGACAGATGATGACTCGGTAGGTAGACCTATAGACTCCCCTAAATCCCCCTCATTGGCACACAAGGATAGTAAGATTGAAGACACCACAAAAAACCACAGAGTTTGAGCGGGACGAATCCCAGTAAGGTGAGCAGTAGGCAGGAACGCTTCCATTAGGCCACCACACCCCTTTACTCGGTGATTATATTTCAGCGGCGTAGTCGGTTTGGTTTTCTTTACTCTTGGTGTGAAATTTCCTCCTTATTGTACTTTTTAAAGTCTCGAGGAGTGTTACAGTTTTGGAGGGTTTTAAGCGTGGATCATATATTTCCCCTATCTCATAAAGGATCAGGTGTAAAACACTGAATATAATTATTTTTTATTTTGTTAGTAGAAATTTCGGTTTTAATTGCATTAGTGATTACTTAAATAGTTTTGTGAATACACTGACACACACACACGTATGTATATGTATGCATGTATATATATATATATATATATATATATATATATATATATATATATATATATATATATATACTGTATATATATATATATGTATATATATATATATATATATATATATATACACATATATATATATACTGTATATATATATATATATATATATATATATATATATATATATATATATATATATATATATATATATAGGTGTAGGTTGGCCAAGGCACCAGCCACCCGTTGTGATACTACCGCTAGAGAGTTATGGGGTCTTTTGACTGGCCAGACAGTATTACATTGGATCTTTCTCTCTGGTTACGGCTCATTTTCCCTTCACCTACACACACACACACCCTGAATAGTCTGGCATAATCCTTACATATTCTCTTCTGTCCTCATACACCTGACAACAATAATATTACCAATCAATTCTTTTTCACCCAAGGGGTTAACTACTGCTCTGTAACTGTTCGGTGGCCACTCTCCCCTTGGTAAGGGTAGAAGGGACTCTTTAGCTATGGTAAGCCGCTCTTCTAGGAGAAGAACACTCCAAAATCAAACCATTGTTCTCTAGTCTTGGGTAGTGCCATAGCTTCAGTACTATGGTCTTCCACTGCCATGGGTTAGAGTTCTCTTGCTTGAGGGTACACTCGGGCACACTATTTTATCCCATTTCTCTTCCTCTTGTTTTGTTAAAATGTTTATAGTTTATACAGGAGGTATTTATTTTAATGTTATTCTTCTTAAATATTTAATTTTTCCTTGTTTCCTTTCCTCACTGGGCCATTTTCCCTGTTGGAGCCCCTGGGCTTTTCCAACTAAGGTTGTAGCTTAGCAATTAATGATAATGGTAATAATATATATATATATTTATATATATATATATATATATATATATATATATATATATATATATATATATATATATATATATATATATAAAGTATATATATATTTGAAATTAGCCATATATATTAATACATTAAAGTCTGGATTCTCTTAACGACTTCGGGATTAGATCCCCAGGCGAAATAACTCAAAGACTATAGTATCTGACCGGCCGGGTTTCGAACCCTGGTCCAGGATACTTGTATGCCATTGATCATACCACTCAGCCACGAAGAAAGATCTTTCTTCGTGCTGAGTGGTATGATCAATGTCACACAAGTATCCTGGAGTAGTATCTGACCGGCCGGGTTTCGAATCTTGGTCCAGGATACTTGTATGCCATTGATCATACCACTCAGCCACGAAGAAAGATCTTTCTTCGTGCTGAGTGGTATGATCAATGTCACACAAGTATCCTGGACCAGGGTTCGAAACCCGGCCGGTCAGATACTATAGTCTTTGAGTGATTTCACCTGGGGCTCTGATCCCAAGGTCGTTAAGAGAATCTAGACTTTAATGTATTAATATATGTGGGTTATTTGAAATATGAAAAACACGTTTAAATGTGCACAATTTATCATATATATATATATATATATATATATATATATATATATATATATATATATATATATATATATATATATATATATATATATACATACATACATATATATAGTGTGTGTGTGTGTGTCTGTCTGTGTACACACATATGTATATGATAATATACATATATGTGTATATACATAGATATATTTTATATATATAGCCTATATATGTATGTATATATACATTTATATACACACATATAGTGTGATGTATATGTTCTTATGTTTTTTGAAAACCTCGACATTGTTATTCTCGACTTACTCAAACTTTTTTCTTTTTGACAAAAGTCCATCACCACACAAAGTCAGCCGCTCTACACTTGCTCATAGGCCTCACCGATCGAATTTGTTATAAACACACGAACACCTATGTTGCATACACTTCTTTTCCTGGATATCAAAACATAGGTCCTTCTCTGTTCCCTTTTTTCTATTATTTTAAATTTTGCACCGTTTTAGGGTTGTTTTCTTCATCTTAAATATGCATATTTGATGTAGCTCCTCTTAGTGTTACAAAACACGACTGGTTGAAGTATTTCAAGGGTTGCAAATTAGGCGAAGGTATTCGTTACGTGTCGGACTGTTAACAAATTGTGAGTTATTAATAAGGTTTGTTCTTAAGAATAGCAAAAACGCACTTGATGTTAGAATGTTAGGAAGGTCTATTTTGACACAACGGAGAAGGTAATGGAGTTATCCAAAATCTATATTTGATTGCAGAATGCAGTTGCAGTCAAGCACGGAACCAGGCTTGTGGACCAATGCACGCCTTGTAGGAGCCTTCGCTGTTATCGAATCATGAACGCCATTGTTATTTTCATTTTATTATTTTTATTATTTTATTTTTTTATTTCTAATTTTGGCTGTCTTCATAAATGTTGGAGAGTTTTACGGTTCTCATCATCGTAATATAATTGTTGATGGCGTTTTCTTGTTTGCCTATGTTTGGCTTGCTTGTTTTTAGATTGCCAGTCACTGTGGCGTGGCACGGGTTCTTGCAACAATGCAGTCCGTAAAAGAGTTTGGCTAACAGTTGTATTTGTAGTTTTTTTTTCGCGCATAGGACTCCTAATTAAATTTCCTCCAATAAATTTAGTCGTTTCAGTAGTTTGATGAATTTTGAGAGAATAAGATGACTTCAGAAACTTAGCTGCAATACTCGATATTGAACCTACTGTATGGCTATGAATTAGTATACTCATAATGTATAGATAGATAGGGTAGGAGTGTAAATAAAAAGATTAGAACTAAAAACTTCAAACTGTTGCATATTAGTCGTTGAGATTGGTAACTGAATAATGCCTTAATTCTTTTTTAATATCATTTGGATTTTGTTTTACACTAGGTAAAGTACATCAACCATATTTGTGAATTGAAAAGATGATAAGAATTTTGATAAAAAATTTTACTAATCGCAATGAACCTCATCACAAGTTGCAATAAGATTCTGGACGTATTATTAAGTGTGCTGAAAAAGCAAAACAAGTAAGATGGGCCGCTTTATAGTATTATTTTAAATGGATACGAAAAAATGCTCAGAAAATCCTCAGTATCCATTTCAGAATAGCCACGTCAGCTTTGATCTTTCCAGCCCAATCGTATGGAACAGTTTTGAAGATGCTCTTACTTCAAAGCGGAGGTCGAGAACACACACGCTACCGCCATCTGTTGATTGCCTCCAAAGATACACATGATGCTAAGTAAACACAAGGGTAGAATCATTGTGTATTAAAAACGTCGATTTTATTTTGGAATAAGAGACTTCGTTTCCACTGTTCGTATCATGTTTGAGTCGTTTTACTAAGAGTTGGAATATAATAATTATTGAACTGTGGAGTATCATCATATAAGTTGTTGAACAATCTACAATTTTTATGTTTATTTGTTTTTTTGTACGTGTCTATTTTATTATTTTAATGGGAACTCACCTCCATCAGTTTCCTCAGTGATCACAAGAGAAAATGATTCTCATGCATATACACTATAAATAACCCTATTATCCCTCCTTAACTTATTCACAGACATGAACTATCATGAAAGATTTTGGCCACAATGATTTTAATAAACAATCAAGTCGGAATATATATATATATATATATATATATATATATATATATATATATATATATATATATATATATATATATATACATACATATATATATGTATGTATATATATGTGTATATATATATGTATGTGTATATATATATATATATATATATATATATATATATATATATATATATATATATATATATATATATATATATATGTCTGTATTTGTAAGTAGTAGGGTGGCCATGGCATGTATTTGTAAGTGGTAGGGTAGCCAAGGCACCAGCCACCCGTCAAGATACTACTGCTAGAGAGTTATTGGGTCCTTTGCCTGCCCAGACAGTAATACATTGAATCCTTATTTCTGGTTACGACTCATTTTGTCTTTGCCTACACATACACATACACTCTCTCCTCATACAGCTGACAAAACTGATATCATCAAACAAATCTTTGCTCAAGAGGTTAACTACTGCAATGTAACTGTTTAGTGGCTAGTTTTCTCTAGGTAAGGGTAGAGAGACTTTATCTATGGCAAACAGCTCTTCTATGAGAAGAACACTCCAAAATCAAACCATTATTCTCAGGTCTTGGGTAGTGCCATAGCCTCTGTACCATGGCTTTTCACTGTCTTGGATTAGCGTTCTCGTGCTTGGGGGTACACTCGTGCATGCTGTTCTGTCTTATTTCTCTTCGTCTTGTTTCTTGCGGGTTTTATAGTTTATATGTGAATGATCTAATTCAATATTGTTGCTGTTCTTGAAATATATTATTTTGATTGTTAATTTTTACTGGGCTATTTTTCCCTGTTGGAGCTCTTGACTTATAGCATCTTGCTTTTCCAAATAGGGTTATAGCATTACTTTTAATAATATATGTATATATATATATATATATATATATATATATATATATAATATATATATATATATATATATATACATACATATATATGATACATTTTCCACATTTAGGCGTGTTTTTCATATTCAAATAAGCCATATATTTTTTATACAGATCCCCAGGCGAAATCACACAAAGACAACAGCTTCTGACCCGCCGGGAGTCGAACCTTGGTCCAAGAAACTTGCATGAACATTGACCAACCACTTGGCCACGAAGCGGGTATAAGGCTTATTTGAATATATATATATATATATATATATATATATATATATATATATATATATATATATATATATATATATATATATATAATTTGTGATTGTTTAATGTGTGATTTTTTTTTTTTTTTTTTTACGAAAGTGTACGGTGTGAGAAGTCGCATGCCTAATATAATTGTCTACCGTGCTCATACTACTCCCTATCTCTATGACTTGCTTCTCACAACCCTTATGTTGATGCCAACGATAGTCTGCATAGTATTTACTTTGTTACACGAAGCATATATTTTCTTGAATAGATATGCTAAATTTGAATAAAGAAATAACAGAATGATTTGACCAGCTGTTATTAAAGCTTAGATAAACACTATAAGGCGAATGTTGCTGTATTTATTATGAATTGTGAAGTTGAGGATGCATCTTCCTAACTTTTTTATACGTTATTATAATTAATATTAGTATTTAATGTTTGTTACTGTGATATGCAATCACTTGTATACTAGTAAGGGAACGCCTTTGCGGAAATCGCTCTTTCCAGAAATGTTTTCCATATCTCATTTCCCGACTTGAAAGGAAATTCCTTATGTTATATCATTCCTGGTACATTTCATTACACAGAAATGTCATTTCATTCTTTTGATGAAATTTCTTGTGTTTGATAGATGTTTACGAGTTTCCGTGTGATCTGTAATTAAACTATATTGATACTAGTGTATGATGTATTTTTGTCCGTGTGATATTTGACCTTTATTTTGTAGGTTATACGTTTACATTTTTATACTAATTAATTTTTTGCTGATTACATCGCTGTTTTAATAGAAAATAGAGAGAGAGAGAGAGAGAGAGAGAGAGAGAGGAGAGAGAGAGAGAGAGAGAGAGAGAGAGAGAGAGAGAGAGAGAGAGAAATACATAGCATTCATAGCATTCATGCAATGGCGCACCTTAATACAAATGTCTTTCGTTCGATAAAGGATGCAGAGACCTCTATTGGCTGGTATCATGAATGTCACGGGAAATTATGTTTATATCCTGCCGTACATAAAATCATTTTTTATTTCATAGAGGAAATCGCATACAAATGATCTCTTTTGTCTCCATTCCTGGCTCAGCGAAAGCGGACCCGATAAGGCTTACGTAGAGCAGAAAGATAAAAGGCTCATTGCCGTAAGAGGAACATAAAATTTGCGTCTGGCAGCAATAGTAGATTTGCTTTGAAGAGCAAAGATTCCCAGATAAATTTTGTTATTATTATTATTATTATTATTATTATTATTATTATTATTATTATTATTATTATTATTATTATTATTATTATTATTATTACACAAGCTAAGCTACAACCCTAGTTGGAAAAGCGGGAAGTTATAAGACCAAGGGCTCCAACATGAAAAAATAGCCCATTGAGGAAGGGTAATAAGGAAACAAATAAACTACATTAGAAGTAATGAAAAATTTAAATAAAATAGAATAAAAGATTTGGTTCAGAATCTAGCTATATGTATTACGTGATCACCTTCACACTTGTATCTCTTACATTTCACAAAAACATAATAACTATTTTCCTAGTGGAAAAAATAGAAACATTTATAACTGAACAGAAGACAATGCTCAATTAACATGACTGTAAATCAAAAGAAAAAATAGTCGATCCACTTACAACGTAATAAATGAGAACACTATAAGTTTTGTGGCATAAAATGCTACAATGTACACACTATGTTGCAAATCAGGATCCGATTATTAGATTCCCACAGTACTGGAGTGTCCCTACCTTTGGTAAAGATAAGAATCGGACAGACGGTCGCCGTATATGGTTTCGCTGGCCTCACGTGCTCTATTTACGTTTCCTTTTAGGGAGAGTATTACATCACTTAACTACGAGTTACTCATGTTTCACTTTCAAGTTGAACAGTGGCAGTCATTGCTATGGCCCCTGGTTGCACAATAATGACCTCCCTTGGCTGTTGTTTATATAATTTAATGGAAAACCAAGACTTCAATGAATATTTAGTGAAGGTATTAGTTTTCTATGAATGAAATAGGGCGAGTATAACAGAAATTACTATTTATAGCCTCAGAATTTACAAATGGACGCTTTATACATAAAAGGTTTGTCGCTGCAGATGTACTGATTCTCAGTAGATGCAGGATTTATTTATAAGCATCTTAACAGCGATTTACCGCTTCTTTTCGAAATTAGATCAAATACTTTTTTTTTATGGTACCGTCATTTATCTGGTTTCATTTATCATCTATCTCATGGTCTAAATATGTTGAAATAAACACACATCTGTCCGTCTAAGAATGTTGGACTAAGAGCATATCACTTAGTCTGTCCCTGTTGAACTAAAAGCATAATTATTGGAGTAAGCTTGTATCTCAAAAGGTTTTGAGTATTTTATTCTAAACAAATATCTCTCAGTCAAAGCATGATGATTTAAATAAGCATTTATTTCAGTCTAATCATGCTGGACTAAGAGCATATCTGTAAGTCTAAGCGTAGGTTGATAAGTGCATATCTCTATTTCTAATTATTTTGTACTAAACATTATCTCTTGGTCCTTATTTCCTTTCCTCACTGGGCTATTTTCCCTGTTGGGGCCCCTGGGCTTATAGAATCCTGCTTTCCAACTAGGGTTGTGGCTTAGCATTTAATAATAATAATAATAATAATAATAAGCATGATGAATTAAGCATATATATCATACTAAGCCTGTTGGACTAAGAGCATATCTCTTGGTCTACGCATATTGGACTAAGTTCATATCTTTGGTATATGTATTTCGTACTAAACACATCTCTCAGCCTAAGCAGTTAGAATTAATAACTGCACATTTTAACATTTGACTATGAATTTTAAATAAGGTAGTTGACAAGTGGACTTAGATAAATGTAAATACTAAATTGTATGTATTTGAATAATGAAAAACTGTATAGTGTAATCCATTAACAAAATATGTTTTTTATGTAATTATTTATATATTTTATGAATAGATATATATTAAGGCCAGATAGAAATAGAGCCAATGTAATAACAAGAACAGCATTGAATCTCAAATGTCAAGAAATCTATTATACTCGTGGTACGGAATCCTTCCAGCTAAACCCATTGGTCGTGTTCCTGATGCTATATGTGCAAATGGGAGACAAAAGTGACGTTAACTGGTCTATTAGTTTATTTATGCCAGGTTTGGGAGACCGGCTTTGTCATTGGTTAAAGGACTCAAATAAGAACAGGAGGGATTACTCGAGCTACAGTTGTAAAATTTTGCATATATTTGTCATGGATGGGTGTAATATTCTCTCTCTCTCTCTCTCCTCTCTCCTCTCTCTCTCTCTCTCTCTCTCTCTCTCTCTCCTCTCTCTCTTTTTCGGCCAGCTGTGCAAGAGTCGAGCTTGACTCATTGGGTGGTTAACTTTCTCCTTTTAATAATAAAATTCTCTCTCTCTCTCTCTCCTCTCTCTCTCTCTCTCTCTCTCTCTCTCTCTCTCTCTCTCTCTCTCTCTCTCATTAAATGCAATGTGCTGAACTCTGCAAGATTTTATTTTCAGTCCTAATGCAGAATGTTACATTAGCTTGGTGTTTCAAGATCTGGAATATCACTTGAATGTTTTGATTTATTCCGATCGATTTGTTTTCATTTGATAATTAATGTTGAAGATTTATTCATAATAATTCAATTTAAAGAATGTTAGACCGAGCAGGATGGGTTGTTTGGATTTTATTACTGTTGCGTAAAATTTATTATAGTCATATTGGATGATTTGATTAACTGGCTCGTAATTAATTAATAAATTTAGAGAGTATGTAATATTATTGTTGTTGGCCAGCTATGCATTTAAATTGGTATATGGTTTGTCATTTGTTGAAATATTGAAGACTGTTACCTTTTTATCATGTTACGACCAAGAAGCAAAATTATCTCTCTCTCTCTCTCTCCTCTCTCTCTCTCTCTCCTCTCTCTCTCTCTCTCCTCTCTCTCTCTCTCTCTCTCCTCTCTCTCTCTCTCAAGTGAAATTAGGAAGATATTCATCATAGCTATTTGACATATTTTGGGTTTTTCTTACGTTTACAGCTCTTGTTATGATGGGTTTCTAAAGCCCAAAAATACCATCTACTAAAAACCAATATAGCTTGAGTCTCCAATGTAAATCAAAGAAGGAAATTTAACCTTTTTTTTCTAAGATTAAAAGCAGGCCGTCTCATGCATTGTGTTATCCTTCAGCTGACAGCTTAACATTTAGTCCAGTCAAAATAATGAACTTGGTTAAGACTTTCGTAATGAACTCAAGTTGTAACAAGATTTTATGTTAACATATGTATGGCTATGGTACTTAGTTGTACAGCAGAGGATCTAGAAGAGAGCATCCATTGTGACTAATTGTTACTCTCTAAAAGCCTATTTATTGGGGCGACTTTATTGCCTTTGCCAAAATCTTATGCATTGACACGTCTGTTTCTTTAGTTTGTTTATTTGTTTATGTGTTTGCGAGGTAAAGGCATGTCCCTGTACTACCCCGCTAGTTTGTACAGTTGATGTATTAGATGCCGAAAGGGAAGAGTTGACCAGTAGGTGATTTCACTTTAATAAGTTCCCATACTGAAAGATGTGCTGATCAAACAGATTTGTTACTTTATATATATTTATACAAGATTATTTTAATATTCTTTATACATAGTTAATTTTTTTGTCAGTCACCATATTGACATTATTTTCTTTGAAGCACAAAGAAAAAGTTGGGAGTGTTTTGAATAGGTGAAAGACACGGTCAAGGAACCGTCTGTTGGGTGATGGTTAAATCATTCAAAAGAAGGTGATCGATATTTGAATTCTATTTACATTATGCATACGGGCGTGCATACATACACGTACACATGACACGCATGTTAACGCTGTGAATGAATATGAAATTTAGATCCGTTGAGATCGGGCATGAATAAATCTTTTCAAGGTTAGAACCATCAACAATTTACAGGCATATTTTAAGTTCAGGAGGGAAGGCTTTAGGAGATCAATTATTAGGGCAAATTTATTAAGATTTTAGGAGAGCAATTATCAAGGCATATTAAGGTTTTAGGAAAAAAGTTGTTTAGGAAACTTTATTGAGGTTTTTGGACGAATATTATTTAGGCAAATTTATTAAGATTTAAGGAGAGCAGTAGGTTTGGGAAAGTTAATGAGGTTTTAGGAGAGAATACTTTACTATATGTTTCAAAGACATTTTGCCTTTCGTATGAAAAGAGGAGATGCCTCGAAATTGCATGTAAATTATACTTGAAGCTTCGAACTTGAGGATCTAGTTCATTACGATTCGATTATGAGATCTGAAATGATTCAACAAAGTTTTGTTTTTCTTTTTCCATTTATGGGTCCACGATTATACCTGAATATACATATTTTTTTTTTATAAAATTATTTGTGCATATTTGTCTCTTGGGTGTAGGAATATACAAATCTTTTAGAGGGATAAGGATTTTGGCACCAAAAACGGGAATAAAGAATATTAATTTATAGATAAGAATATGTGTAGGCATATCATGGATTGTGAGAATTACCGGTCCAGAGAAATATTTAGGTTGAAAAATTCTGTTGATTCTAGAAAGGAATGACTTGCATAGACTTTTTTGAAGATTTCAGGATTATTTTTGAAATAGAAATCTTTAGAACAATTTTATGTTGAATATTACAAGATATTTTTAACGTGATTTACACGAAAAAGATTTTCAGGCTGCTGAAAGACTAAATTGTCAAAATCTGCTAAAATGCCTTTATCAAAACCCAGGTATAATGGGGCGTGATGATGTAAAGGAATGAGTATTTCAAGGACCAAAGACTTATAAGGTTTCCAAGTAATATTTATATAATTGGGAAGTTCAAGACTAATAGCAAAAGCTTTTTCTACTAAATAATGAGCATTTCAAGCGTGATAATTTAATAAATAATAATTGGAAAATACGTTTCAGAAACCGGCAAAGAATTTATACTCAAGGGGTTGAGACATCTTTGTGTATGTTTTTAGATATTTAATGTTAGTTATATATTACTAGTGTATGTAACCCGTCATAAATTATTGCTAAATATGCAGATATGCACACACACTCACATCGCCCTTTCACCAGCGTGTGACTACTCTCTCTCCCCCTACCCAAGTAACGAGAAGAGCATGGTGTGACCAGAATATATATATATATATATATATATATATATATATATATATATATATATATATATATATATATTTATATATATATAATATGTATATATATATACACATATATATATATTCAAATAGGGAAATCAGCAGCTCTCTTATATAATAAAGAACAAAGTTTCTCTCTCTCTCTCTCTCTCTCCTCTCCTCTCTCTCTCTCTCTCTCTCTCTCTCTCTCTCTCTCTCTCTCTCTCTCTCTCTCTCTCTCTCTCTCTTTATACATATATATATATATATATATATATATATATATATATATATATATATATATATATATATATATATATAAAACCAGATAATTGTTCTTTATTATACTTGGGGTTGGTGATTTTCATATTTAAATCTAAAAACTATACTAAATGTGGAGGTTATATTTCATCCCAGATATTGTCAGTTTCCGTGAATGTCACTAGCGATAAGTAGTTGGTGTTTGTTACAAAAGTGATGTATTTGCTGTCATGAATCTTGGGTTGTTAAATGTAAAATTATTTATCTTGTAAAACTTTATATTTCGAGCAAATAGATGAAAAATAACAATGTTGGCAGTATGGTTTTATTGTTATTCTTCAAATTTAAACAACTTAGTTGAAAATAGGTACCTTAGTTTTTTGCTGGATTGTGAATTAGTGATGGAGTTTTGATTTGTTATTCACAAGAAAGTCCTAATTCGGTAGTAGTATTTGGAAGTTTTAACTGAAGTAGATATTTGCAAGCTCTTGCGATAAACTCTAGGGTGTTTAATGTCCAGTTTTGAATGCTTTGATATGAATTGCAATGATAAAGCATTGCATATAAGATGTAAAGATATCCATTGTACATGGGGCTAGATAGGCCAGCGGTGTTGACTTCCCAATCAGTCTTACAGAAGGACCAAAATTTAAGATTAGATTGCTTAGAATTATGAATTCAGAAAGTACTCTTAGGTTTCTTACCATATGATTTATTTAACTTGTAACGCTTTAGTGAAATATTGTGTGTACATATTCATACGTACATACACATGTAGGAGTATGTGTATAGATGTTTATTTATTCATTTAATTAAAGATATTCCATTTGTCCGTTCTCCTTATCGTGGAAGAACATATTATGGCACCTTCTTTATTCAGTGCGTTTCAGTAAAATTTCACAAAGTTATATACCATTGCTACACTGTTTTTTATTTCACATATTGATGTAGTCAAGGTGCAAGCACTGTTATGGTTTACCAAAAACTCTGTGCGCGTATTGTCCATCATTTCTCTCTCTCTCTCTCTCTCTCTCTCTCTCTCTCTCTCTCTCTC
>NC_090745.1:21140001-21142501 GCF_036898095.1 Palaemon carinicauda
TCTCTCTCGTAATTTTACAAATGACTATTATTGCCACATACTTTGACATTCGTGGCCAATGAATCAGGGCCAAAACCAACTAGGTGGAGTCTCAAAGTTGGTGGCCGTACCCTTTGAATAAAGAATCTAGTCTTACAGTATGGAGATTGGTTTGATTTATTTGTATTATGTCCGAGAAAAATTGGCCGATTCCTCTACCTTTGCGCTCTAAAGATTTAAGGGATAAGCAACTTTGTTCATTCGTATTTTGATTAGCATTTTGGAAGCAACCTTTTATAAGGAATAGGAGTTGAATAAGGAGTTATTATAATTTCGTTTTTTACATAGCTATTCGGGAGATGGATCCTATTTATTGCATTGGGATTCGTAATTTGTCGATAATTATTTTATGGCAGATTCTTCCATTTTTACTGCATTTACCATTGTTCATAATCCTGTGAACTATTGTTGGAGTAGGCATTGATGCCACATTTGCTGAATGATAGGAAAATTATTGTATTTTTTCTTGATTGAGTTTATATCGGATAACCCCCGCCAAGTAAATAATTGAATTAGTTAATTTATTATTTGTAAATATATCGTAATTCATTTGCTCAGTTGTTGAAAGGCAATTGGTGAACCGGTTTTAGTAAAGTGGTTTTATAATCTTTCATCAATAGGTATCTTATTTACGTACAAATGGAATTTGTCACTGAATCTTTCGTCTCATATTTAGGATAATTACCCTTTGAGGATAAATTCTTGAAAGATTATGAATAATAAATAAACCTTTGAGACTGTTTTAATTATCACTATATGAGTGTATTATTAAAAAAGATTTATTATTATTTTTATTATTATTAGTATCATAATTATTATTATCCATTATTATTATTATTATTATTATTATTATTATTATTATTATTATTATTATTATTATTATTATTATTATTATTATTATTATTATAATGCCCATTGCTTGTTCGTTTTGTTTTGAATTGGTACTTTGGTTCCATTTGGTGAATTTTTAATTGAGCCATCTTGATATCATTAGAATTTTCAAATAACTCTCTCTCTCTCTCTCTCTCTCTCTCTCTCTCTCTCTCTCTCTCTCTCTCTCTCTCTCTCTCTCTCTCTCTCTCTCTCTCTCTCTCTCCTGTAGCCTACTGTGTGCGTCTGGTCAAAGCTGTCCAGATGATTTTTATTGCTGATGTTAAGCAATTCAACTAAAATAAAATTTCTGATTGGGATTTGAAAATGTATATATATATTATAATATATATATATATATATATATATATATATATATATATATATATATATATATATATATATGTATATATGTATATATATATATATATATATATATATATATTATATATATATATATTACTATATATATATATATCATATAGCAACGTCCTTGTAATAGCTGATGCATTTAAACCAACGTAAACAATAGAAATTAGATTAATAATCTTCCAATCTGTTGATGCTCAATGGGTTTGGGAGGGAGATTCTCCTTTTTCCTAATATATCCGTTATACTTCTGTTTACGTAAGCAGATACTCGTGTAACTGGTAGTTGCACCAATGTGTAGATCGCAGTCAGTTGGGAAAGGTGTGAGGCTAGCATCATAAATAGAATATTTAATGACGACCCAAAAATAGACACTCGGGTTCATTGAGACGACACTTACCCAGGTTTCCCAGGTCAAAGGATAAATCTCGGTCTCATTCAACCCAGTGTATACTGGAGGTCAAGGAAATTAATTTAGAATTGAAACGTCCATCCTTGAAATTTTGTTGAAAACCGAAAGGCTGCAACCTTTTGGCGACATTCTTCCAAAGGGGAAAAAAGATTGTAACAGGTTTTCAAATATTAGTACATGGTGGATGACTAAAAAAGGATATTTCTTATTCATTGAAACATGAGCCAGAAGACCGGGGATAACAGGATATCCCGTAAATAAGATATTGGAAACTAAACGTATAATAAATTCAAATGAAACGGTATATATTATATATATATATATATATATATTATATATATATATATATATATATATATATATTATATATATATATATTATATATATATATTGTATGTGTTTATTTATGTGCATTCAATAGAACTTTTCCTCGTTGTTGATATGGAATTCCATTTTTATCAGCCTCCAGTGAGTTTGCGTGACAAATTAATTCACAATTATATTCGGGATTGAACAAACGATTTGTAAAAAATAAAGAGAAAAAGTGATGGCGAACACAAACTCTGAATTATCATATATCATATCGAAATCCTCCTTATCGCTTTAGATAGATTACCTCTCTGGGTAAAAAAAAAAATTAAGCCAAAGATCTAGCCCGAACAAAAGATAGTGCGAGTTTGGAACTGAAATAACTCTGTTATTTTCGGGATCTGCTTGTATTTTGGCCTTGTTCACATGCATATATGCAAGCTCTCAATTTTGATCGCGTGTTAGCAGCCTTCCCCCAAACGCCCATCTCACCCCCCCCCC
>NC_090745.1:21147501-21157501 GCF_036898095.1 Palaemon carinicauda
TTTTGTTATTTCTAAATATAATATTTCTCAAGAAAAGTCTTTAAAAGGATATTTCATTTTAAGGTTATTCAGTTTTTCGTTGTTTTCAGTGGATTATGTAATGTTAAATTGATATTTATGTTTTATATATACACGAAAGGTTTGGTGATACCTTAAAGTATAAGAAATTCGTGATATTTAGTTATTTCAGTGCACGACAATATAGAGCATGTCTCAGGACACAATATTTCAAAGAAGGATAGTTTTGTTCATCTTTGCTATTTTTCTTTTTGAATTACATAACAGCAATATTCTTTTTTTTTTAAATTACGTAGCAGTAATTTCTCATTTATATTCAAGAGACATTTTAAAGTGTTAAATAATAAATACATAGGATTTTCCTTGAAGCAAGAAATCTTTGAATGGAACTCTAGCGAACGCTTGATGCTGAAAAGGAGAACTCTCAATTTTGATCAGTCGAGGGAATAAGTTGAACACGAAGTCCTTCGGGCTAACATTGCCCTTAGATTCCCCCTTGAAGTCTGTGGAGGATAACATTGATGTCTTTCGGATTCTTAGACGTTTATAATTTAAATTTATGAGATTGATAAACCACCTGGTTGGACTTTTTTGCTTTAAGAATATTTTACATAGAAAATAGAAAGGTTTGGTGTAACATCTGTGGTTGTTACTTGTGATAATGCATGTACTTCTGAATAATTAACAATCTCATTTAAATTACAATTGGAACTATTGATACCTCAATTATTGACCAATGATTACTGGTATTTCATTTCATTACAGCAGCATTAAGAACTCCCAAATGAAATTTTAATATCCTAATTATCTGTAAAGTTATAGCCATTTTAAGTCTGAATCAGCAGGAATCATGGGGACGACTCAATTCCAAATCGTGAAAAACGTTTCAACGTAAGAGCAATTTCCCGTCGTTGAAATTCGCGTGGCACCTCTTGTCGTCTTTGGCCATCCCGCGTCGGTCGTTAACGGCGCCCCCAATTGAAATTCCTTCCCGAGCGTAGTGGGCGTTTGTTAGTAACTTTGCAATGTATCATTATATGTGAAACATGCGGACTTGAACACTTGATTCTCGAGTGTTTGCTTAAGTGAGCTTCGACGTAAAGGATTTTGTAAATGGAAAAATTATGAGGAAACTAAAAAAGAAAATGTTTGGTGTAAGTGTAGGTGACATCTAGGTTCGTGCTGCTGAGGACTACTATTATCTCTCTCTCTCTCTCTCTCTCTCTCTCTCTCTCTCTCTCTCTCTCTCTCTCTCTCTCTCTCTCTCTCTCTCTGCATAAAGGTTACAGTTCTTGTTTGTTTATTCATGGTAAAAATAGTAGGTAACGTAATCCAATATGTACTCTAGCGTTAAGAGATTATCTGTAGAAAGTTTTGAATTCCTGAATAGGTGCCTTTCTCTCTCTCTCTCTCTCTCTCTCTCTCTCTCTCTCTCTCTCTCTCTCTCTCTCTCTCTCTCTCTATATATATATATATATATATATATATATATATATATATATATATATATATAAATATATAATATATATATATATATATATATATATATATATATATATATATATATATATATATATATATATATATATGTGTGTGTGTGTGTGTGTGTGTGTGTATGTATATGTGTTGTGTGTACGCGGTTTGGTTGACAAGCATGTTGATACCAAATTCATATTGAATACTGAGGAATTAATTAATGTTTTTGTGAAGAGGAACCCTGGTCCAGGATACCTGTATCCTGGACCAGGATTCGAAACCCGGCCGGTCAGATACTATAGTCTTTTGAGCGATTTCGGCTGCGACTCTGATCCCGAGGTCGTTAAGAGAATCCAGACTTTAATGTATTAATATATATGGCTTATTTAGAATATGAAAAACACGTTTAGATGTGCAAAATTTATCATGTATATATATATATATATATATATATATATATATATATATATATATATATACAGTGTATATATATATATATATATATATATATATATATATATATATATATATATATATATATATATATATATATATATATATGCATACTTATATAATGTGTATATATATGATATATTTGTTTTCTTAATTTCTCTATTTATTATTTAATTTTTAATTGATTTGTGATGTGACTTGTTTTATTTTTATTTTTCATCTCTCAAACATGTGATAGCTCGTGTTTTTATAGTTATACATATTCACACATATATATAACTAACTATTTTTGGGCCTTTGCAAAAGGGACGGACAAATTCTGTTAGTACCATGCACACACACACACACACACACACATATATATATATATATATATATATATATATATATATATATATATATATATATATATATGTGTGTGTGTGTGTGTGTGTGTGTGTGTGTGTGTGTGTGTGTGTGTGTGCGAGCGCCGTTCTTTCATTCAATATTTAATAGTTCGAACTAAAGGAATACTAAAATGATTTTATGTATTAGTTTTGTGGTCATACTATAGATATAGTATTTCGTGATAGCTTTCGAGTTAAAATCAAGTAACCATTTCATTCCTTTTTAAATCATTATATCACTTTAAAATTATCGCCTCAATTTTCGCTTGCATAGCTTTATATAGAGTAGAGTTCATGAACGGAATTATTTAGTTGAGAGAGAGAGAGAGAGAGAGAGAGAGAGAGAGAGAGAGAGAGAGAGAGAGAGAGAGAGAGAGAGAGAGAGAGAGAGAGAGAGAGAGAGTAAATTGCTTTCGATGTCGCTGTGGAGTAAAGACAGTACTTGTATTTGTCCGTTGTAATGTATTGTAATGTAATGTAATGTAATGTGAAATTAACGAAAAATTTATATCTAAACTTCTAGAAAATGCTTTTAAAATGTATAGAATTGTCCATAATATTTCACTGTAATTCAGTTGTTCGGAAACGTTAAAGAGACCATGAAATGGCGGTCATTATGTGATCAACCTCGACTACAAAACAGCATCGTCATTGTAATGAGTATGAAGTGAAAAAAAAGAAATACGTGAATAATACAAATACTTTCTTGAACATTATTTTATAGGTATTTGAATCGATTTTTTTTATTTATTTATTACTTTGTATTATGACCTGTCTTACCTTGGGAAAATACTCTTAAACTTCCTGCGACCTTGATCAACACGTATTATTTGCGTGTCTAGAAATAATTTTTTTTTTTTTTTTAAATGGTGTATTTTGATTACTGAAATTAGGGAGTTCCATTTAAATTTCGTTATTTTCTGTAAACCAAATAATTAGCTCTTTATGTCATATTAACATAATCAGTTTTGGTTTTAAATTATTTGAATACCGAAAGATACGTCTGTTAGCACAAAATGTCGAGTTAAACATTTTCAAAGGTCATGTATCTGAAAAAAGGTAAACCACATAAATTTGCAATATACAGTCGTATACATTTGTCGATATTTATGAATTGCATGTTACCGACAGGATCATTCTCATATTATCCAAATCACTGGCATCATGCATGACAAACTGAATACAAATTTGCCAGTAAAATATTCACGAGAGTTTTTAAACATCAAAATACTGTTATTTTTTAGGTTAAGAAATCTATTTTGTCTTGTCTAAAAGTAATGATTTTCCCGTTTTTCACATACAGGATTTATGAATTAAGAATGTAAAAGGAAATAGGAGTTGGGTGCAGACTATAAAATACATAAAGAAATTACCGTTCAAGAGCTGCTTATATTGCAGTCAAGTATTCAAAAGAAAAAAAAGAAAAAATAATTACCGTTTAAGACCTGCTTGTAAGTATTCTAAAGAAAAAAAAAGATCACCGCTCAACCCCTGTTTATAATACAATAAAGTATAAAAAAGAAAAATTAATTAACGTTCAAGACCTGTATATAATGCACTCAAGTATTCTAAAGAAAAATTATTACCATTCAAAAACTACTTATAAGTATTCTAAAGAAAAAAAATACCGCTTAAGGCCTGTGTCTAATGCAGTAAAGTATTCTAAATAATAATAATAATAATAATTACTGTTCAAGACCTGCATATATGCAGTCGAGTATTCTCAAGGAAAAATAATTACCGTTCAAAACCTGCATTTAATGCAGTCAAGTATTCTAAAGAAAAAACTACCGTTCACGACCTGCATATAATGCAGTCAGGTATTCTAAAGAAAAAAGAAAAATTACCCTTTAAGACCTTCATCTAATACCGTCAAGTATTCTAAAGAAAAAGTAATTACTATTCAAAAGAAAAATTAATCACCGATCTAGACCTGCATCTAATGCCGTCAAGTATTCTAAAGATAATTACCGTTCAAGACCTAATGCTGTCAAGTATTCTAAATAAAAAACAAGTACCGTTCAAGACCTGCATCTAATGCCATCAAGTATTCTAAAGAAAAAATATTTATCTTTCAAGACCTACATCTAATGCCGTCAAGTATGCTAAAAAAAATAGTTATCGTTCAAGACCTGCATCTAATACCGTCAAGTATTCTAAAGAAAAGAAATAATTATCGTTCAAGACCTGTATCTAATACCGTCAAGTATTGTAAAGAAAAAAATATTACCGTTCAAGACCTGCATCTGATGCCACCAAGTATTCTAAAGAAAAAAATATTCACCGTTCAAGACCTGTATCTAATGCAGTCAAGTATTCTAAAGAAAAAATAATCACTGTTCAAGACCAGTATATAATCCAGTCAAGAATACTATAAGGAAAATATATTTCATTTACCATTGGACTTGAATAAGGAAAATGAAGTGCAAATCCTTTTTATCAAAGTTATGAAGAATCTTGAGTTTAGATGTTTCAAGCCCCAAAAGAGTATCATTTCTTTTTAAGATTAGGCTGTTTATGATTGCATATCAAAAACAAGGGCACAAAACGTACAAGGTATTTGGCTCTCTCAAGGTCAAGTGCAAGGGGGGAAATACCGGAAACGTTGTTTTCTTTGTAAATTTTTTCATAGAAGCTAGATGAATGAATATAAGCGACCGTAATGTTTCTGATTAGTGTCATTAGCATATTATTAATGTAGTTGTATATCAAGTCATGTTTAATAATATTGTTGAATATAATGTTGTTTGCAACAACTCTGCCGCCCTACCATACTTTTATAATCATTGTTTGTTTACATCACATCCGACCAAGCAAAAGAAAAAACGCGTTTGGCCAGAAAGGGGAACAAAATCAATATTTTTTATAACTGGGCCGACACTATCGGCGAGTGAGAATTGGGTCGAAAATCAAGCCTTTTCCCCACTGGAATAGGCCACGACCCAGTTCTCAGGATGATATAATCATCCCCCTCCCCTTGTTCTCCATACCCTCCTCTCCCCTACCCCCCTCCTCCCCTGCTGTATCGATCAGGTTTAGCAACATTCAGAGGACCAAGGTAAGCGTCATAGCAGCTCGTTTCTCGTGCTTCTATTAGAGAGGAGTTTTGCATTGGCCCGAATGATTGCGTGATGGGGAAGTTACAGTTAGGTGACGGCAATCTGCTCTTTGAATTTCATTTGCTATTTTTTATATCGCGGTGGAAAGGAATGATTGATCAGTGGTTCTTGACAGGAGAGTCTCTCTCTCTCTCTCTCTCTCTCTCTCTCTCTCTCTCTCTCTCTCTCTCTCTCTCTCTCTCCCCCCTTTATTTACCTTCAAATTAAATCCTCTCAACACCTATCGGCTGCGGCTGCAGAATCACAAGAGCCCGTGCTTGTACACAAGGGCCAGGTGATCTACATCATCATCATCATCTCTCTCTCTCTCTCTCTCTCTCTCTCTCTCTCTCTCTCTCTCTCTCTCTCTCTCTCTCTCCTTGTGGTTTTATGGTAACGCACTGAAATTGAATTTGCAATTTGAGTAGTCCGGGTTTGACTCTTGGACGGGCGATGAGTGACGAATGGACAAGTTTCATAAAATCTAGAATGCCTTGATACGTTCCCTAAAATCTAGAATGCTTTGAAACGCTCCCTAAAATTTCAAATTCCTTCGTTTCTCTAAGTGGCGAAATATGTCCCTAGTTGCCAGAGGAATGTTGCTTGGAATTTGGATTTTAAGAAATTTGTCCATATAACCCATTCCTTGGACCGGTTATGTCATTCAGCGCTAGAGTGCAACTGGAGGAAATCCCACGTGCACTATGAAGTAAAAGGTAAGAGGATGAACAACAGTATAGAAAAAAAAGGTTAGATGTAAATAGAAGGATAAAACGTGGGTATAGCTAGGAATGAAAAGGATACTGTAAAGACCTTCTAGCACAATGCGTATCGTGCTCTGGCCTAACTACCGCCCTACTAGGAGAGGGAGAAAGATAGAAAAAAAGCTAGACGTAAGTATGTCTCCGTAAAAAAATTGTACATTAAAATGGAAGGCTTCAATGAGACAGTCATCACCTTCATTTGGGTGAAACCATTTATGAGATACTTCCCGAACAGCAAAAGTATATTACTAATTGTACATTGTACGTATGCAGAGAGAGAGAGGTCCACACCAAAGCGCATTTTATGAGGTGATGGAAAAGATATGTGAAAGAAGAATGAGGGCAGTGATCTAGCTAACCCCGGTAGGAATCTTTTCGAAATTTCAGCATTAGTGAGAGTAACGTAAAGCTTGGTTTAATCACAATTATATTTTTATAACGGTACAATTTTCTTAGAATTAGGTCTTATATTTATTATTTTACATCATGTTTACATAGTAAATTCTTTTAATAGCACTTTCCACAAGAACATTTCTTGAAAGTATTATGACTGATGCTCACCGTTTTGGCTTAACTATATGTTCCACATTTCGAAATGTACAAAAGTTTTGCTCTTGTGTCCCGCAAAGGTTTCTCCATCTCCCCACCTCTCACATAAGGCCCCCCCTCCCCCGTGCCCTTCTTTCACCCCTTACGGATCCTCCTCACCAAATGATAATACTGTACAGTAATTGAGACATTTCAGCGGAACACGAGCCTCGTGCTCTACGTTTTTGTGAGTTATCGTCGTTGTCCGTGTGATTTGAGACTTAAAAGCACTGTCGTTATTTGACGCTGTCACTTCCTCTTGCTGGATTTATGGCGTCTGGGGTAAATTAGGCAGCTCCTTGGTGGAATCGACCGCGAGGGGATATTGTTTTTCTAACGCTGTAATGGTGATTGCGGTACTGGTTTCAATTTCTAAAACTAATCGGGGTCACTGGTTTGATGTTTTGATTTTTGACACCGTGATTAACATTATTGAATGTTATTTTTGTAATACAGTATCCTAGGTTACTGCGAACGTGTTACATTAATGATGGTTACTGGAAATATCTGATTTAGCCAGTAATTAAAAGATTACGGTCATGGTTCCCCTTAATGGGAATATTGAAAAAGATTAAGTGTTTAGTTAAAAAATAATTCTAAAAGATTATTACAAGTATTGGTTATAGTCATCATTTCAAACTGCTACAATCGCATTTCAGTTGAGTTATTTTGAATAAGATTAAGAAGGGGGAAAATAACCCAGTGAGGAAAGAAAAATAAAGAAATAAATAAATTACTAGAGAAGTTGTGAACAGTTAGAGTAAATTATTTTAAAAACAGTAACAACTTTTGAAGTTCCACCGATTCAACTGCCTGATTAGGAAGATCATTTAGCAAATTGTGAAGTCTGCAACAAATTATTTTTGTACCGTACTAATGAAATACGCTGAAGCTTTACTAACTTACCTGTATTTAATTAATTATAATTTTTTTACTTTATTCAGCATTCATATATTCAGTAATGATTCACATCTTGCATAAAGTAGTGCAAACGAACCTAACTTTGCCAGTCAGGAAACGGTTATGTATATAACGTTCCTGACACTTGATATTGTCATTTAAGAATTACAGAATATTTTGATTGTCATAACTAATAATAGGATAATGTTATTGCTAACAACTTACGATGATAAAATTGATAGAATGGTCTCAAATGAAAGGAAATAATAAAATTACCTCTTTTGAAGAAAATTTTAAAGATCTAATTGGAACGTTAAACTTGTAACTAAGTTATCTTCGCTTTATATATATATATATATATATATATATATATATATATATAATATATATATATATATATATATATAATATCATCATCATCATCATCTCCTCCTACGCCTATTGACTCAAAGGGCCTCGGTTAGATTTCGCCAGTCATCTCTTGTCTTACACACACACACACACACACACACACACATATATATATATATATATATATATATATATATATATATATATATATACACATATGTATATATATATATATATATATATATATATATATATATATATATATATATATATATATATATATATTTGGGGTTTCAAGATTCCCGATAGTGTGCGGAGCGAGTGAAAAATAACATACAAGAATTCTTCTCCTAGACAAGTAACGTAGCAAACCCTTGAATGACTTCATTACTCCTACTGGGATTAATTAATGGGTCCGACGGCTAACGTGTTATAAAGCGAGCGTAATTTTTGTCATTTGATTTTATCCGCACAGCACAAAATTATCTTTTTGTTCAGGTTTTCCTTGTATTGTAAAATCAGTTTGCTCGTGTTCTGATATAGATTCCTGTAATGCATTGTGTCTACCACAATCATTTGATCATTTTTATTTTCAATTTAAGATTCTTCAGTTACTTCCGTCCGCTGTGGGTAGGAAGGCATTAGTCATGTCTCCTGACAACTGCCGCCTGTTCGGAATGAATCAATTTGAGCCTTATTAGTAATACAATTAACCACACTGCATCAGCGAATTTTCACGCATTGTCTTTTTTCGTTTTTGATTCTTGAATCGTAAGTCTATATGCCTCGTTTTACAGATTTCCGATTTCTCATAGGCATATACTGATGGATTATTGATGTTTGGCGTAATGTATGTATCATTTCGAATTTGGAAATTTGGCTGTGTATATATTTATTCAGTTCATAACCTTCTTTTTATGGTTCATTTAAGTATTGTCCTCTGGCATCCAGTTGGCATCAAAGTTAACTTGCCTTTGTGACATTGAGAAATTGTTTTTAACAACATTTCTAATTTTTTACCATTATATAAATCGGCTATAATGAAAATTTCAAATTTTTGTTAAAGTAGAATATCCTGTAAAACGTTTTGGTAAATCATGTGTTATATTTATTAAGCTCACAACTTTCCTTGAGGTACCTCTTCCAGTCCTGTGCAAGTTGACGTTTTGTCTTGTAGACATTATTTTGGCCACTGTGCTACTGAACTTGAAAATAGCCGCTTGTCTTATCTAACTGTGACATCATGAAGCCCACTTGGCTACGAACTTCTCTTCATTATGTTCACATCAACGATCTTCAGAATGTAACCCGCTGATTTCCCTTTATTCAATTTAGTCCTGATTTTGGTATTGCATCTTCCTTCCACTTAAAATCATTTCACTTGAATAACAATTATGGTTGTAAGATTGTGGGTCACATGGCTTGAAGTTGGGGCTACTAAAGCCACTAAGCTTTTGTGTGCAACTATGGAAAAACTCCAGTTAGTCCCCTCTATCCCTTTCGCATCCATCATTGATTTTTCTAGTCCAAATGACATTAACAACAAACATTTCTTTAGACAGGTTACATTTTTATTTGGATATTCATTGACTATTTTTTAATCGTATTACTGCGTTTTTGTTGTTCGTAATTTTTTTTCCAAGTTTTATTTAATTGATTTATTATCATATGATGAGTTGGCTCCACAAGGTGTAACTCCTTGGCATTTTGTTAGAATTCATCGTATTCCCATTCTAAAATCTGGTTGGTCAAATGTAGATATAAGACTTATGTTTCTATGTACCGTAATCTCTCTCTCTCTCTCTCTCTCTCTCTCTCTCTCTCTCTCTCTCCTCCCATGCGATTAGGCATATGTCTAATTTTAGTAGGAAACGACCGATTCCAATGGTTTAGTTGTGCTTGTCGCTTTAACATCGAATATCAATTTTATTATTTTCTATTTACTGTGATTGACACTTGTATTTTT
>NC_090745.1:21162501-21200001 GCF_036898095.1 Palaemon carinicauda
AGGTATAAGAAGTCGTATTTAGTATCTCATTTTACAAAAGCAAATCTGTTAACTATTACTGCGCAATATTGCATGTGCCTGTGTGCATCTTTTGCTCAAGAGCGGGCAAGCAATTTACGGTCAATAGTCAATACGTATTTTTTGTCATTCGCATGATAAAGAATATCAAATGAGACTAGATCTCTCTCTCTCTCTCTCTCTCTCTCTCTCTCTCTCTCTCTCTCTCTCTCTCTCTCTCTCTCAATAATGAAAGCAAATATATATTTTTTATGTATATCATTTGGGGAGGATTGTATTTAGATTTTTTTTTTAACTGAGTGCGCGGGACCGATGAATGTAGTTCGAATTGAAGGATTATGTTAATTAGATACCAATTTTAGAACGTATTTTATTTTTAGATTTGCCGAGTGATGTTTATTGTCGTGAATGTCACCGTAAATGTTTTAACAGCTATTTATGGTTGAATAATTCGTCACTTTTTTATCATAATTTTAACTAAACGTTCTCGAAATTATGGTTAATATCACTGCTAATATATATCGATTCATTGATAAGTTCGTACATGTTATATGTCATTTTAATTTGCCCTTTGATTATAAAGTGTAGATTTATAGTTTACTGTAGCAGGCTGAATGAAACATTTAGGGTAACGAATTTCAGTAGGATGGAGATTTTTATTTTATTTTAAATTTCATTGCCATTATATTCAACTTTTTAAAAAAATCGATGTAAATTGCTATTTTATATTATAAAATTCATCGAAATTAAAGGGAATTAACCGAAATGGGATGAAATCATCGTTATATTCTGCTACGATTTCATTAAGAATTCTTATTATATTCATAGCATGATAGCAATGAACTGAAGAAGAATCTATGACCTCAAACACCTTTTGGATAAAAGATGGCGGACCTGAGTGACGCGTGGGAGGGGCACGGCGGGAGGAGTGTGCCCAGGTGCTACTGAGTTGTAAAAGTCAGGCTGGGTCTTCTTCTATAGCTATCACGCGCGTTCAAGTCTCTAGCATTGTGGGTTACTTTTTTTTTTTGATAAATTACCATTTAGATTTCTTTAAAATACAAAGATAACTCATATTTTACCAACACTCCACATATAGAGTCCAGACATCTAATATTGAATAAGTTACCACGATTGGATATTTTTACCCTCCTGATTTCAGGTTCATAATCAGACGGGACCCAAACTTGTTTTGTTTGATAATGCAAAACAACTTAGTAAATATCAATGATAAAACTAGGAATGCATCTCCTACTTACCCTCAGACGAGCGAAGAATTACACTCTTAACTCTACGCCCTGTGACACGAAACCGCGTACGAGCAAGTAATGCGTACTTGCGAGAGAGGAGGAAGAGAGAGAACTTGAGCGAGAACCTATACTTTCAGCTGCCTGGTGCACACTGGTCCCGGTCGTACTCAGTCAGTGGGTGTATACTAAGCAGACGAACGCACCCCAATGGCTAAGATGCATTGGTAGGCGGAGAAGGGGTGTGTGTCATGTGCAGTAAGGGGGGCATCGTCTGAGGGGGGATGTCTGGTAAGGGGGCGTATATTTGTTGTTGGAGGGTGAGGTGTGTGTAACTGCATGCGTGGCGGGTGGGGGTCAGTGAGAGACGTCTGGGGCTGGGGGGTTGTTGTTTTGTGCATTGGGGGACGTGTGGGTGAGGGACCCTTGCTAGCTTGTCTGGCGATTAGGGTCCTCGTGTGTGCATGTTGCAAAGGGAGGAGGCACTACTCCCTTCTCGCGCTCCCTTCGTTGTTATGTGGGCGACGACTGTCAAATATTGGGTATTTTTCCCCCTTTTTCTCTATTTGTTGCCAAAAAAAAATGAAAACAACACAGGGGTCCGAGAGCAGAGCGGAGATTTGCATGGATTATTACGTCGTGGCATTATTCATTCCAGTCTCTCTCTCTCTCTCTCTCTCTCTCTCTCTCTCTCTCTCTCTCTCTCTCTCTCTCTGTCGAGGACATGACGTCTCCTCCGCAGGCCTTCCCTTCTCCGGTGTCGATGATGCGCCCTCAAAGAAAAGTGCCGCATTCGGGAAAGATAAAGCTTAAGGAATCGAATGGTGCCAATCCCTCGAAATGGAATTCGATTAGTGGGGCTATGGTGGCAAGTCCTTAACTCATTGATCTGGGAGGGAGAGAGAGAGAGAGAGAGAGAGAGAGAGAGAGAGAGAGAGAGAGAGAGAGAGAGAGAGAGAGAAAATGCGCAGTATAATATAGCAGCATCCCCTTCATGACATAACGTTCGAGATGAGAGTAGATCACTTAGTTAATCAATCTCCCTGATAAGGGATTTGTGAAATTTTAGGTAGAAATTATGTCTATCTATCGTACATTTTTTTTGTCCATGTTAATTAATCTCCAAGATAAGGGAATTGTGAACTTTTAGATAGAAATGATGTCTATCCTATTTTTTTTTCTCTAAGGTAATTAGCTTATTGTATGATTAAAACTTTCCGTATGCCTATTTATTATAATACTACAATAATACTTGAGTATTTAGTTTGCTACTATAGTTTGCGTTAATCGAGTCAAGCCTTATAATTGTTACTGTTTGATTAAATGCTAATTACTTGGTATTTAATTTGCTCACGCTGTAATTCAGAATAATTAAATTTGGTCAAATGTGATGGTGGTTGGATTGCTTGGTCTTAAAACAGTTTGTAAAATTTAAATTGTTTCGTTGTATTAGAAATTGCGTTATATTTATCAGATGTGTTTATTTAAGAGGAAAACTACTTCTGGCACGGTAACCTACAATAGTTTTGGAAACCTTCGAAGCTATGTCTGGTAAAAATGTTAAAAACAGAGATGCAAATAAATTTTCATGAAAAACGTTAATCATTCTGGCAAGTACCCGGCTTCCTAAATGGTTCGAAATTATAGAATTTGGTCGGATTAAATGTTACTGACATGCTGTTTACCACTCTATGAAAGCAATTCTGAATATAATTATTTGGGTAATCAAGATCTTGGGATTGAAGTAATCTGGTTATTTCTTGGTTAAAACGAAAATATGTCACATTTCAGTAATATCGAACGTCGAATTCATTTTTTTTCAGTTATTGAAGTTGACTAGGGATAGACTTCTTGACTTTTATCAGAGATGTTAAAATGTTAATCAACGTTATCTTCTCTCTTTGTAAATGTTTAATGTGGGTTAATTTATTATTTTATCATATCATTGAAACTCCTATCATGTTACTGGATTTTGTCGGTTTTATCTTGTCCAGATCGTTATAAGATGTAAAATTACTTTCTGTATTATCTCTAATACATGCGCCTTGAACAGGAGTGTTCAATAGATCTATTGTAATTTCAGAAGTGAATGCTTTTTTTTTTTTTTTTTAAATTAACTCTTACACGATTGTTTATATCAGTACATTATGTGGGTATTGTTTCCTTTTAGCATTTAATTTAGGTATTAAGGCATATCAATTTCTTTCGGAAGTAAAGTTTTTATTTGAAACATGAGTTATTTTATTTCACCTTACCTTCTTTCTTTCATCCAATTGTAACACCTTTGGAAATAATTTATTAATATTGAAATTACGGTTTTGCTTACACGATACGGTGGCTCATTATTTCATTTGTATATATAATACAGTATGTGTGTAAATATATATATATATATATATATATATATATATATATATATATATATATATATATATATACATACTGTATTATATATACATATATATATATATATATATATATATATATATATATATATATATATATATCCATATATATATATATATATATATATATATATATATATATATATATATATCCTACAAAACTCACACACACACATTTAGGTCATGTATAATGAAATGTAACTGCATAAGCTTAAATTTATTATAATCAGATTATATATACATGTATAGTTTGTAATATTTTCATTTTTGGAACTATAGTGATTCTAATTTATTGGGGTTGTAAGATTTAAAGTACTTACAGGATGTAATTCTTGTTTCATACTATATATATATATATATATATATATATATATATATATATATATATATATATATATATATATATATATATATATATTTATTTATATATATACATACATACATACATACATACATACACAGTTATATTTCCTATTCTATGACTTGTAAAAGGCAACAAAAATTGATTTTATTGATTTTTACTATCATGTCTCTTAAATGGATTTGTCTATTAAGCCAACATTTTAAGCGAGAATTTCATCAATTATTTCCTAATTGATTTTTTATTTACATCTTTTTAACCCTTTTGTCACATTTTATAAGATCATGTCAAATAACTCCGTATACTTTGATTTTGTTATGACATTTACTTAACGACATATCTTTTCTTATGTTTCATATAACCACGCCTTTTATTAGTTTGTCCTGATATATACTTAAGCGCAACAGGTGCGCGTGATAATCTTGCATTTGAAAATGTCACAAATGTGTCTTTCCTAGCATGCAAATTTATAATGGCTCCTTAGCCTTCATGTGGTTTTGAAAAAGATTACATTGATTTAATCGGAATCAAGCGGGAAAATGTCCCCATGAGCCATGAGTATTACCTGCGTAGTATAATCAAGCATAACATTCCTAATGCACTATTTAAAAGGGATTGGAATATTGGATTCTTTTTAAGCAGGGTTTCGTCGTAACTGCATTTAAGTGAGAAACGGGCTTGGGTGACCATAAAGGACATTAGGTAATAATTAGTATTCATCAGCGCGAGACTGAAGGGTCTGAGAAATACGGTGACTCCAATGTTGAAGGTTTGACATTCCGTTTAGACCCCATTACCACCTCCGTTTTCTACTTGTTCTATTCCCTAGTCTTTCCCACCTCTTGACGAACCCCGCCCCCTGTTCCCCAATTCCCCTCCTTACACATTTACCGTCGGGATGGGAGAGGGCCAACCACCGGGAGAGTGCCAGCCACCTCCCGGAGCAGATACTATACCAGTCCAACGAAGAAATCCTCGTTTCTATTGCTGTTGCTGTCGCCCGCATC
This sequence comes from Palaemon carinicauda, assembly GCF_036898095.1. Classification (NCBI taxonomy): domain Eukaryota; kingdom Metazoa; phylum Arthropoda; class Malacostraca; order Decapoda; family Palaemonidae; genus Palaemon; species Palaemon carinicauda. The sequence continues at coordinate 21,167,540 of NC_090745.1, forward strand.
ATTGGGCTGAGTCATGTTACCAGAGCGAGGAGGATGAACTCCGAGTAGGTTCTGTTTGTTGTGACGGCTTTATGCAGAAAGAGAGAGGGGGGAAGGGAGAGAGAGAGATAAGGGACTGGGTAGGTAGGTGTACAGGAAGAGGCGTTGTGGAGGTGGGAGTAGGAGCAGATGAGGTAAAACAGTTGGTGCAAGGGATGATGATAACATTGGCGAATAGCTTTGGTTTAGTCAATAAATGGAGGATCCGGCGTCTAGCAATAACAGAATCGGCAATCATGAACAGTAATTAATCTGTCATTTATCGGATGATTTTGAATTTTTTTTCCATTTTGGTTGTTGATTTCATAAAATGATTGTCAAAAAAAGCGCTGTTATTATTGGGTATGTATTTTACCTATTTGTTCCGTTGGTCATATAGTGTCGTCGGTGTCCGTCAAACACATTAAACCTGTATGAATGAAACTTTAAATATGATTAATTACGCGCATGAAGACTTAAGGTGTTGAGTGACCAGTCTCACACCATTTTTATTGACCCCGGTGGGCGGTGATGTTCATTTACAGCGGCGTGGACTACGAGTGATCCACAGTCATACCAAACAGGAGAGAAGTACTGAACCGCATTGGCTGAACGCACCTTCTAAAGTCAGGCAATATGATTACCACGCCCCTTTGAATGATTGAGGAGTATAGAGTTGTAGCAACTACTTTGAGAGCAATTTTATCATTGATATAAATCTTCCATATCGCAAGTATAAGGACTGTAATCAAGAGGTTTTCTTGTATTTGAAGATCACTCTAAATCCCTCCCGGGCAAGGTATATACGCAGTGACTCCCCTTGCTTAGATACATCTACACCGTCTTGCAGAAGTCTCATTAGTCAAAGCCTACCCCCAAAAGTAAAGTTGTAGTTGTAGATGCATTTGGCTGTAAAAAGAATTCCAAATACTGCATTTCCTGGCAAAATATACAGTGGCTAGTTGTTTAGGTTGCTTTGCCTGCTTGAGATTACACGTAACAGAAGATTTTCCTATCAGATGAAAAAACTACCGGTATGCATAGATCATCTTCCTTAAGTATGAATGTCTAAAAACCTCAAATGATAGTGTATATATGTATACGTGTGTAGAAATCAGTGTATACAAGTGTATGTATATGTGTGCAGAAATCAGTGTATATTAGTGTGTGTTTATGTGTGTAGAAATCACAACAACTGACACGTGATGAGCATAAAATGAGTATTATAGGCATGAAAGGAAATGTGGAAAGACGTGATTGAAATCGTATAGTACTTTCGTTTTATTTAGTTACATCATCGGTCCTATGTTGTAAATATTATGAGGAGATTACTAATAACTCCGATCAAGCATTTTAAGTTTTCCTTTCGTGGCTATAATACACACACGCATATATATATATATATATATATATATATATATATATATATATATATATATATATATAATATATATATATATATGTGTGTGTGTGTGTGTGTGTGTGTGTGTGTGTGTATGCGAAAATAATAGAGAGATGAAAAAGATACGAATGCATAAAATTCAAGCATTTATTAGGTGAATCTGAAGTAACACCCAGCAAGGTAAAAAGCTATCTTGAACTAGTACATTCAGGAAGACAACGATGCCGCCCAGATGTTTGGTACCCTAGGCACTGGCTACCAAATCCCCCTACACTTCGAATACCTCGAATCCTAAAAAAAAAAAAAAAAAAAAAAAAAAAAAAAAAAAAAAAAAAAAAAAAACCAGAAGAAATCTGTCAATCAACGAGACAAAAATCAATAGCTGTGACAAGACAAAGTTACAAAAGTTTACATTAATTTAATATTACAGTTAATTAAAGTATCTCGCAAATGTATAAAATTGACTGACTTACAGTAAGAGTTAAGGAATCGAGTTAATTTTTGAAGGTTTGATGAAGGCGCACTAAAATAATAGGGCAACTTTAAAGTCTTTTTTTTTTTTTGTGTGCCAAACGGAACGAGACCTACCTCAAAGAATGCCTTGCGCTGGTTTGTTCAGTCGAGTAATCCATTCAGGTGCGTAATCCATTCAGGTGCCATAATCCATCCAACGGTCACCAAATTGATACCATCTTGATGGGCAGTTTCCTTGGACGTAGCAGCAGATCTCTTGTCCCGCCCATCAGTAATTACGAAAGCAGGGATGATTAACGTGAAGTCTTACATGAACCGCATGGCAAAACAATCCTCACTGTGAAACAGCACACGACTTCATGCAATACTGAAAATAATATTCACGCCAAATTATAAGAATATTGGGGACATGTGTTCACCGTGAAGAGTGGAAGGAATCTCCCCGGTCTTGGGTAACCTTCGCCAAGGTAAACAGTAGTATTTTATATATATATATATATATATATATATATATATATATATATATATATATATATATATATATATATATTTATATATATATATATATATATATATATATATATATATGTATATATATATATATATATATATATAGTGTTATATGACAAAAGGAAAGTAGCGAGTCATACTTGGCGCCAGGATCGATGTTGGTGATTTAAAGTCTAACTGGATAAGTTAATGTAATACTTCTCTCCCTTGTAAATAATACTCATTGAAATATAGCACCGACCATTCATAAACCAAGAAGAAAACTATATGATTTACTGTGGGTTACATTAATGTTTTTATTATAATTATTATTATTACTGTCAGCAAAATGCTTCCCATGATAAACTTTATTCCTTGAATAAAGTGTTCAGTTACTAGCTGAATCAAGGATGAACATAATGCGCAGGGAACTTCCACAGAATTATGCTAATAATGCACTTACAAAGGAGATCCATCAGCATCACTTTGGCCCCGAGCACACGCTGAGCCACTCACTTGACTCCAAAATTATGGTTATCAAGTCCATTCTACTCTTGCGTTTGCTCTACTTAATTGCCAACTATTTCTATTTGCTCCACTTAACAAACATGTTTTGTTATATCTCATCTCTCCTTAGCCAGGACTTTTTGTTATCTTTGCTTCTCTGTTCAGCCTGCATTTCTGTTATCTGAGACTATTTAGCAAGCACTTTTTTATTTATGCTTGTCCTGTCATTTCTGTTATCCCTGCGACCACTTTGCAAGCACTTTGTTATATCTGCTTAGTCTGCTCTCTCTGTTATCTCGGCGACTCTTTAGTAAGCACTTTGTTATCTCTGTGACTCTTTAGCAAGCACTTTGTCATCTCTCTTTAGCCTGCACATTCTGGTATATCTGCTATTCTGCTTATCCTGCTCTTTCTGTTAACTCTGCTTATAACTCAGCAATTTCTGTAATTCTCTGCTACTTTACTTGATCAGCACATTGTGTCATCTCAGCTTCTCTGCTTATAAAGCTTCACTTTTTGTATTTCTGCTACTATAATTAAACGCCATATTTTTTTTTTTTTCGTACTTCCTACCAATGTTCCTAAATTTAAATAGTTTTAACTCTCACCGCGTGATCAGATCGCAGCTTAGCCTATTTATTAACCATTGATTTGAAAAGTATTTTTATTCCTCTTCAACTTACCAAGAGCATCCACCTATTTTGTACAATTCAGCATTCATTTTACACTTTCATGAATTACATCTTTCATACTTTTTAATCAACGTATTTATATCAAGAGGGCTTGTACCAATATTTTTGTGAAAAGTTAGTTACTAAATACATTAACGGAATTGATTGTTATGCTCATACTGAGATGATCTTGTTACAGAGTATTCTCATAGATATTTTTTCCTCTATATATGAAATGTACCCCCCCCCCTGGTATCATAGATTTTATATATATATATATATATATATATATATATATATATATATATATATATATATATATATATATATATATATATATATTCAAATAAGCCATATATATTTTGATATATTAATGTCTGGATTCTCTTAACGACCTCGGGATCAGAGCCCCAGGCGAAATCTCACAAAGACAAGAGCTTGGCTCCGGCCGGGAATCGAACCCTGGTCGGCAAGCTTATATAGACAGTGACTAACCCATTCGGCCACGAATGGGTTAGTCACTGTCTATATAAGCTTGCCGACCAGGGTTCGATTCCCGGCCGGAGCCAAGCTCTTGTCTTTGTGAGATTTCGCCTGGGGCTCTGATCCCGAGGTCGTTAAGAGAATCCAGACATTAATATATCAAAATATATATGGCTTATTTGAATATGAAAAAACACGTAAAAATGTGCAAAATTTATCATATATATATATATATATATATATATATATATATATATATATATATATATATATATATATATATATATGTGTGTGTGTGTATATATATATATATGTATATATATATATATATATATATATATATATATATATGCATATATATATGTATATATATATATATATATATGTATATATATATATATATATATATATATATATATATATATATGTGTGTGTGTGTGTGTGTGTATGTATGTATGTATATATATGCATATATATTTATGTATATATATATATATATATATATATATATATATATATATATATATATATATATATATATATATATATGTGTGTGTGTGTGTGTGTGTGTGTGTGTGTGCTAATCGATCTAAGTTAGGCTGGAGAATCGGTTTGTTTCGTGGATATGTACACATTTTCTTTAAAAACACCATGTAGACAGCCAGTTATGTATCCCTTGACAAATTAAATATATGGATTAGTTATCTTTAATTCCGTCGAAAGTTTCCGTTTATATTAGGAAGAATGGAAGAACTTGTCCCAACAATTTCTTTAACTAAAGTTGTTATTCGTTTTACGGCTACACTTAAAAATATGCATTAAAAAACGGCAAATTCCTGGTAATATTAATTCCAGGATTTTTACTGTTTTAAAAACGGATGTATTGACGTAAATGATTAATATTACGGGCACCAGCCAGTAAAAGATAATAACAATGTAAGGTAAAATCACGGTCACCTGTATTTTACTGAAGTACGGCTTAGAATAGTATATTTTTACGAATTTCCAACTAAAATTACGGTTTTTTTTTTTTTTTTTTTTTTTTTTTTTTTTTTTTTTTTTTTTTTTTTTTTTTTTAGCAGTGAATAGTTAGTGTTGTATCTATTTAATCAGGATTACTCTCAGGAACTATATGTAAATCTATTTTTTTTTTCCTATCAATAACTTGATAGAAAAGAAATAATCAGTAAGAATTAAACTTTTTGTGTGTTTTCGTGAGCGTAAATGCCAGGATATTTTTTTTAATCTGTCATTCAGTATATCGTTATTGACAGCAGGATATTTCATCAAATGTCAGTCAATGTTAAGTAGATTGTTTCTCGAAGAACATTTTAATCAGTCTTATATTAGACAGGATTTTACAGTAAGAACTTTAGCGGCATAGCTAATAAGTAAAAATGAAATCCACTCGGAAACTGATTGAGAAGAAATAGTTAAGTGTCTTTGGTGATCCTAAGGTAAGAGCGAAGAAGGCGGAGGGGGTGGGGGGGGGGGGGTTGCAAAGTGTCTCCCTTGTGTCAGTCAAGCTCTGGGCGGAGAATCAACATTTTCTTAAAGCGATTCTGTCGTGCGACGGAAATTTCAACGTTGATATCGACACAAGTCAGATTGCCAGAGGAGATATCCTAAGATGGTTTTCGGAAGAATTGAGAGGAATAGTAATGTAGTATTTCATTTCTTATATTTCTTGCGCTTATTTGATGTAGAAAATAGTTGTTATAGTTATAAATTCTAACAACAACGACAACAACAAATGCAGCCGTTTCTAGTCCACTGCAGGAGCAAGGCCTCAGACACGTTCTTATTCATATCTGGGGTTTGGCCGTTTTCAGCACAGTGCTGGCCACTGTGGAATGGTGATTGTGGGAAACTTTGGTCTGATCGCTCACAGTAAACCAACCTAGTATGGGTGGCCTTGACTAGTACAGCTTTGGTAATCATGGCGAAATGCAAGCCTTTTCACCACGTTAAGGTATACCCACTCAGAAAGGGATAGAATTTAAGTTTTTGGTTATATTGTTTATTGTCACATGTATAATTTATAAAATCACTTTCACTAATTTTCCAGGGGATCATGGTTAAGAGATTGGCAACTACCATGAAACTGATATGTCTAGATTATGTTTTTAATTTGATATGCTATGTGAAGTCATGAATTAAATGGTATGTCAATTTCTGAATGAAAGGAAAGAGGAGGAGTAAGACTAAAGAGAGGGATGTAATCCTGAAAAAAAGTGACACGATGGATCATCTCCCCTACACACACACACACACACACACACACACACACACACACACACACACACACACACACACACATATATATATATATATATATATATATATATATATATATATATATATATACATACATATATATATATATATATATATATATATATATATATATATATATATATATATATATATATATACACGTAGGTTTATTTTCAATTATGCTCAGCCCTCCCCATTCCTCGGGTAAGGGGAGAGGGGAAGGGGTGTGTGTGCGTCATATCTCTAAATTTCGAGCCGTCACTTTTGGCGGGTCACATACTCTAGCTTTTAAAGAAAGGTAATACGAGGATTGGTGTTCCAAATAGAGTAATTGTGCAGTCTGATAACATGGTTGGTGTTAAAGAAGGAATCTCCCATTTAGGTTTACTAAACATTTTTGGAAATAGTACCTACACTATAGTCAATTATTTTTAGTGAGGCAGATTTGCACTGACTCGCAGGGGTGCCCTTTTAGCTCGGAAAAGTTTCCTGATCGCTGATTGGTTGGACAAAATGATTCTAACCAATCAGAAAGCAGGATATTTCTCCGAGATAAAAGGACACCGCTGCGAGTCAGTGCACATGCGCCTCATTAAAAAAAAATGAGTATAGTTAGAAAATATGGCAAAACTCGGTGATAAAGAGAAACACCCAGATACCGGTAAATTAGAGAAATGCCAGAGTTCAAATGAATTATCATAGAGATTTGTAATATTCAGCCATAAATAAAATAAAAACAAAACAATAAAGTGTTCGAGGTTGATTCGTCGATGATCAATTTATTAACTTGATGGTCTCTAATACAGTAAGCTATAGAAGCGGTCTGAGCAATAGGAATGTTAACGATGTAGGCGGTTTCTCTTCTCCATCAAAATTTATAGGAAAAATAGTTGCTATTCAACATAGATATTGGTTAAAATAAAGATTTCTATTAACTAATATTTTATTTTCGCTGATAGCATTCATACTTACACATCCTTCCGTAGTGTAATAGACTGATAATTTCAGAAGTATTTTGAGTTTTTCAATTATGTGCCAGTCATCTATTTTTCATTTTATTTTAAAGATATCTCCTTCAAGTTGCATTTTATGTTTTCTAGGTTCACTTAAACTGAATAATTTTTATAAGGCTCTCACATATATTGATGTCGGTAGAAAAAATTATTTTTCATTTGCCAAGAAAGTAGAAGATGCGGTATATTGTATTAAGGAATAGTTTGCTATTGATGCTAATCAGCAGTTTTGACAATCACAAAATCGTTAAACTTGGAAGGCCTTTTATCTTTATTTTTTATTTTCGTTTTGGAAATATCCTTCTCAAATGTTGTATTCCTTCCTCCGGGTACCGAACGCCTTATAGCATTGAACGCCAACAATTTTCTGTCTTATTTTATAGATTGGACGCATTTGGCGTTTCCTTTCAGTTAGAAAACTTTTCCCGCAGACAGTATGGGGCAATTTCATGCTCTAACGAAGTCATTCATCAATAAAAATGATCGGCACCGAACCGATTTTTTTTTTTCCAAAATTACATGATTATAAACCTTTCATGACGCTCTTTAACAGCTCCCTTTTCTTTATGGAAAATTCAGTGCAAATATTTTCGCCAGAGTCCGTTAGTATTCCGCATGAATTGGCGCCTGATTACCGAGCTAATGTCACACCGCAGTTACGAGATATTCAAAACCCATGTTTCCAACCCATAATGATCTCGGCCATAAACCGGAGAGTTTCAATCGCGAAGGTGGAATCAACATTCGTTTGTGGGAAAGGGAAAATAGGGAGGGATACTTGATCCTTCACTTCCTGATGAAAATTGGCTCAAATTATAACTTCGCAAGTAACGGTTTGGGGTAAATCTCTGTCGCTGCCAATTGGATTCCCTCTTGGAAATTATAGTTCCTTTTCTGTATGCAAAGCCAGGCATTGAGTTGGCTTGTTTTTTTCAATTTATTTTATTATCGATTAAATCGTAATAAACTTATTTTTGTGTTGCATTGCATTTAATTGTACGGTTTTTCTTTCATATAGTTACTTTCCATACGGATTTTTTTTCTAACAAGTCTTTGCGTTCCGAATACAACTCTTCGTTATTCTTGTATTTGATAGCAAGGATATTTATTTTCGTTGATGTACCAGCCTGTCACTTTTTTATCTTAGCGAATACTGATGCTGTTGATATATCCCCTGCTGAGGTAATTATACTACTCCACATAATTATTTCTTCCATTTTCAATATTCAGGAAATAAACTAAAACATAACTCGGACCATAACTGTTTATCTCAACCAGACCTAACAATCAAATCACTCTCCCACGCGCACGCACATGTGTCAGTAATTTTTGGTCAAATTCAGAGTTCTCTCAACATCGTCACACGTTTGTCGTAATCTTACTAAGAAATATTCCGAATTCCTAAAATGACCAATCCGATCCAATAAAACAAAGTATCCAACCAAAAACCGAGGTTGTGATTAGGGCAACGAATCTTATAAAGTTGAAAAATATTTACCTTTTCCGTAGGATTCTGAAGGTAATGCGGAATTAGAATAGTTTCTGTGCATTCAAGTTGGTATCGAAACCATTTTACCATATCAAGAGCAGACTGTTAAGAACTAAACTTTAATACGAAGTTTAGATTGCTTCAGAAGTGTAAATCGTATCTTCAAGTGGCAGTTTGTCTCATTAGTGGTATTTTCATCAGACTGTCAATATGGTTGTAGATTGAACACATTTTAAGAAATGAAGATCTTTTTAATGATAGAATACTGTATCTGTTGAATATAAAAATGGCAAATAGGAAATGCAAGACCAAATGAAACCTTCAGGAGAAAAAATGGATAAGGAGTTTTGAGATAAAAACTGGCTGCTCTTGAAAACAAAAAATTACATAACCTCCCCTGAGGTTATGAAGATATTTAATATGTCAAAAGAGTTATACCTCCGATACAAATCATTACTTAATTGGCGGCGATTGGAGCTGAAACTTTCTATAATGTTACGTGTACATTAAGGGAGAAAAGGGTGCTATTTCATAGGATAAAGGCAGAGTGCAAATCACTATATGTATAAGATATGATTGAGGAGGATTGCAGAACATCTGAAGTTACTGTAATTTGAACAACAAAGGATATTCCCAAATATGAATATGTAGATGTTCTGTAGGTTTGGAATTAGTCCCTTCTTATCATCGTAAGTGTAATATCTCGAGGCACACATGTGTATTATTAGGTCAGGCAAATTTTCCAGGTTCTTGGTGAAATTTCTTAATCCTCTTTCATTTCTCTTTATTCGGCTGAACTTTATTGGAAGGGGAAATTATATTGTTAGGTAATAGTGTAAAAGGAGAAATATAATTTTTGAATGGCATCAATTTCTTTTTAAAAATTGTGTTAGTATCGTCCAAGCGGAATGTCTGCGACCATTTCTTTTGACTCTGTCACTGTGCTCTGCTAATGGTAGGTCCTTACGGGTGATGATCGAGGTCTTCGACGAGAACTTTTCCTTAGTTATGTAGTCTCCATGCAACTCGAGACGCTGTGCGCCATCTGGAAGCTTATCGAAGTGGGTGCGCTCAAACCTTGCTAAAAAGCCATTTTTGAATAAGTAACAAAAAAAAAAAAAAAAAAAAAAAATGATATACTGTAGTAACATTAGAAATATGCTCAGACATTATTTTCATAATATACAGTATATACACACACACACACACACACACACACACATATATATATATATATATATATATATATATATATATATATATATATATATATATCATATGTATGTGAGTTTATTGATACTTATTTATATAATTATCTGTACTTTTTGTATTACAACTTTACTTTTTTCCCGTATTCAACGATTTTATTGATTTTTATATCAGACTTTTTTGTAAATTGACAAGGATTACAGGTTATCACAATTTAGAAAAAAATAATATGTATATATATGTATATATATATATATATATATATATATATATATATATATATATATATATATATATATATATATATATATATTACTACTAGCTAAGCTATAACCATGGTTGGAAAAGTAGGATGCTGTAAGCTTAAGTGCTCCAAAAAGGAAAAAGAGCCCAGTGAGGAAAGGAAACAAGGAAATAAACTACATGAGAAGTAATGAAAAATTAAAATGAAATATTTAAAGAACAGTATCAAAGTTAAAACATCTCTTATATATAAACTATAAAAAGACATATGACAGCCTGTTTAGCACAGAAACATTTGCTGCAAGTTTGAACTACCCGTTTAGAAAGATCATTCCACAACTTGGTCATAGCTGGAATAAAACTTCTAGAATACTGTGTAGTATTGAGCCTCATGATGGAGAAGGCCTGACTATTAGAATTACCTGCATACCTAGAATTACGAACAGGGTGGTACTGTCTGGGGAGATATGAATGTAAAGGTGGTCAGGATTACGAAAAATCTTATGATGTTGCATAAAGAATTAATTGAACGATTGTGCCAGAGATTTATATCTAGATCAGGAATAGGAAATTTAATTAATCTTAAGTTCCTGTTCAACAAATTAAGATGAGAATCAGCACTCGAAGGCATATGTGTGTCTGTGGATGTGTATATATTCATATATATATTTACCTATGATTTTGTCTGTATATATATATATATATATATATATATATATATATATATATATATATATATATATATAATTTATATATGTACATATATATATATATATATATATATATATATATATATATATATATATATATATATATATATATATATATATATATATATGTGTGTGTGTGTGTGTGTGTATTCAAATTTATATATATATAAATGTATATATATGTATGTATGTATATATATACAGTATATATATATATATATATATATATATATATATATATATATATATATATATATATATATGTATGTATATATATATTTAGATATATATATATACATATATATATAAATATATATATATATGTATATATTTATATATATATATATATATATATATATATATATATATATATATATATATATATATATATATATATATATATATGCATACAAAGGAATTACGCTACAAATTAAAAACGAATACAAAATGGGAATTGCGTTGAAGTCTCCTCACTTTAACTTTAGTATCTTTATATTATAGAATTCACGGAGTGTCTGCTAAGCAATACACTAGTAATTCTAGGAAGAGTAGAGGAAGGCTTTTTTACTAACTGAATCGTGCATTTTTAGATCATATACTATGTTTACTTGTGATAGCAAAAACAGACAATATTAAATACCTGTAACTCGAAATTGAACTATTAGATTTACACTTGAGGCATTTGTCTCAGTGCTTTCATTATTTTATTGGTGAGCACGTACACTGTTGTCTGTTTAGTATTTTGCGTGAGAGAGAGAGAGAGAGAGAGAGAGAGAGAGAGAGAGAGAGAATTAGCCTCTCCACTGGAAGTTGTGTGTACGAAAGAGAATATTCCCTGGCGCTTTAAATACTGTCGAGGCAATAAATCTGCAATGCAGTGGTGTCTTGATGAAAGCTTCCCGGCAGGAGAGGGGGGGGGGGGATGGGGGGAGTCTAACCATGATTCTCCTTTCTTCGCAATTTTTACGTCATCGTGGTCCCGAAGAATAACGATATAATTTTATGTAATGAAATAAAAAAAAAAAAATATTGAGACTGAACATAATGTTTTGAACGTTCAAATCAGAATATACGTAGCTGTACGCTAAAACCAGAAAGCCGTAAACATCTCCCATATATATATATGTATATATATATATATATATATATATATATATATATATATATATATATATATATATATATATATATATATATATATATATATATTATAGCCACGAAAAGAAAAATGAAAAGACTTGATTGGAGTTAGTACTTTCATCCACTCGGGACATTATCAAACTCAACAATGAGAATACATATACAAAGACATCGTATTATCCTTTTATCTAAAATCTGACTTCTCCGGAATTATTAAGAAACTGACAGCTGTTGGATCCCCTTCTCCTGTATAAATACGATGTCTTTGTATATGTATTCTCATTGATGAGTTTGATAATGTCCCGAGTGGATGAAAGTACTAACTCCAATCAAGTCTTTTCATTTTTCCTTTCGTGGCTATAATACATTTTATATTCATCACGTGTTAGCTTCCGTGATTTCTACACACACACAAACACACACACACACACACACACACATATATATATATATATATATATATATATATATATATATATGTATATATATATATATATATATATATATATATATATATATATATATATATATATATATATATATATATATATATCAGTCAAGCTGAGTGGCACGGCCAGACCTATAACTACTCGGGTAAAGGGAAAGAGGGAGTAATCATACCCTTGTGATAGGGGGGATACCTTGAGAGGTACATACGGAAACCATAAGTCCGTGTGGGAGGGGTTGAATCTATGTGTGCCCATATAAATATTCACCCGTCGTTTTTGACGGGTTGCGTATACTTATTCAGAAAGATAAATGGTTAGAAATATCGTTTGCTAATGTCATTTATACATTTATAATAATAATAATCAGTATTTTAAAGCATAAATTTGGTCATCAACGTGTTTATCACCTAATTTCGTCCTGTTTGCGAAGTTGAAATATTTTTGGGTAAAAAAAGAATTTTTTTTTTCAAACGCCATGTTGTTAGTACGAAGTAACTGTGTTCGTTCTGTAACATCGGAGAACAAAAATAGTGGAATTTGTGATCTTCTTTTCCTTTAGTCTGAAAGAAATATTTTATTGCCAGAATATTTTAGAATCCCTTAACACAAGAATTGGTGATTTTTTTCCTCGAAAAAATGGAATTTAAATCAACCGTTGTTTCAAAAAGTTAATTAAAAGTTGCCGTAAATGAATGGCATCAAAGAAATCATGTTCAAACGATTGCAGAAAATTTCACAAAACAAAATATATTATTCACAATATGTTGTTAGTGATGTTTGGGAATATTATTCAAAATATTTACGTAGTCTTCATTTGAAAAGTTAACGCTTGTTGTGGTAAAGGTTTTACCAACTACATACACAAGTGACTCTTTTATGAAGAGGATGATAAACTAGAGTCATGCATAGAGTGTATGTATATATAACGGATTTTGAGCGAAGCGAAAAATCAATTTTTGGGTGAGATGGCCATGTCGTCCTGATGGAAGTTCCTATAGGGTAGCTTTCTAGGGTATATTACAACTACGGCGATATTCCCAGAGAATTTACCTTAAGGTACCAGAATTCTAACTCCTGGAGCGAATATCCCTCATGAAAGGGATATCGCGACATATCAGAGGACGTATTCTTGACACGCCACATGGCAATCTGCACCCCGAACAGAGATTTCGTCTCGCAGGGGGCAATTGGCAAGAAACGAATTCGGGAAAGAAAAAGGGGGAGCCGCTCCCAAGGCTCCCTATCTCCCGTTTCGTAAGCGTGCCTGGCGCCAATCCTGGCGCCATCTGTATTCCTTGTAGCGTACACGAGGTGCTACAGATACTGTATGTAGGGAGGGGTCCTACAGCCCTTTCTTAGAAAGGCAAGGGCGGGTCCATCAGGACGACATGGCCATCTCACCCAAAAATAGATTTTTCGCTTCGCTCAAAATCCGTTTTTTGGGCTCAAGCCATGTCGTCCTGATGGAAGTATACCAGAGCATTACTGTATCTGTGGATTCTCAGAACGTGCCGTACTCCCCGGAGGTAATTTTTCCCGGTCGACTAGACCTAGAGACCTAAGATGTTACCGTTATACATCTTTTCAACCAACTATAAACCATGTTAGAGCTTCCTGTCCCCTACAGGGAAGAGTCCTACTAGACTCTGGAAAAGTCTCGAAGAGTACATATACCTATGTATGACTACCAAGCAAGCTAATATAGTGGTCTCACCCTATATTAAGAAAGCATAGTTTGTAAAGAACCACTGCGTCAATATGAAATATCGACCAGTTATCCGCACAATACTTGTATTGGACAAAGGTTTATATCCGCATAGGAAGAAACTAGTAAAACCGCCCTCGTCCCTTTATGGGACGGAGTCCTCCCGTTAAGGGAATCATAAACCAATGCAACATAGCTTGCATAAAGGAACAATTCTATTAGAATTATCCCAGATAAGGTACATAGAATAAATGCTCAATTATACCAATAAATTGACACAAGTGAAAGAGACGCAAGGATCTCAAGAACAAGTTTATTGACAGACAATAAATAGACAGGTTAACAACAATTATATATATATATATATATATATATATATATATATATATATATATATATATATATATATATATATATATATATATATATATATATATATATAAAGAGGATAACCCAAAACTTTAAGCATAAGTATGATAGTAAACAGAACTTGTTTATCTGAAAGAAAAAACATCAAATGCCACTTTTTTAAGATACCGAGGTATCAAGTCATAAAAGTCTGTACTACAAATCAATCACATTAGCGTTAGAAACGCTCGGCACACATGTCTGCACTTATGCTAGGTTCACCTTTGGAAATGGAACAGTCTATATGGGCACTCGGTGCCCTCATTTAGTTTGTAGTACAGTATGTACCTACACACTCACCCTGGACTTAATCGTCCCAATTAAAGCCACTGTTCCTCGCAGAGTTAAACAGTAGGGTTAATAACGCGACCCACTGCTACCACAGATCTCTTTAGTTCCTCTACTTGCTTCGCATAGTGGCGAAAGAACACTCTGGAAGACTTCCAGCCAGTGTATGAACGGAGATGTTCAAAGTCCATACAATTAAAGAAATTTAAGGATGAGGCAACTTTCCTCGGATTGTGACCTGCGGGTGTACTGTCAGGATCCGCTCTGCGAATAAAAT
The DNA here is from genome assembly GCF_036898095.1 of Palaemon carinicauda. Taxonomy (NCBI): domain Eukaryota; kingdom Metazoa; phylum Arthropoda; class Malacostraca; order Decapoda; family Palaemonidae; genus Palaemon; species Palaemon carinicauda. The sequence goes on from NC_090745.1 coordinate 21,182,792, forward strand.
ATGTGATTTTCGCTCTGAGTTGATTCAGAGATAAATTTGAGCCTGATGTTTCTCCCCTGAATAGTTGACCACCCTTGAAGTCTGAAGTTCTACGAAGATAGACCTTTAGGCATTCTACTGGACATAGAGATGCATCTTCTTTCAGAGGGCAGATTCTCCAGGGACCCCACCTGTTGGTGGGTAACTCATTCTTGGCGAGAAACGTAGGATCCGGAAACAGGTTCAGTTCCCCCCCATCCAGGAACTGAACCCGACCTGCCTCTCTCGAGAGGGCTACGATCTCACTAACCCTGGCCCCGGACGCGAGTGCAAATAGGAAAATAACTTTTTGTGTCAAATCCTTTAACGCACATTCTTCATTGCTCAACAGAGAAGCGAAATGAAGAACTTTGTCTAAAGACCATGAAATGGGCTTTGGAGGTGCTGAAGGTCTGAGCCTAGCGCAGGCTTTCGGAACTTTATTAAAGATCTCGTTACCTAGGTCGACCTGGAAGGCATATAGAATGGGTCTCGTCAAAGCAGACTTACACACTGAAATCGTGTTAGCTGCCAACCCTTGACCATGGAGGTGGATGAAGAAAGATAAGCAGAAGTCTGTCGAGATCTCCTGCGGACTCTTCGCCTTGACAAAGGCCACCCATTTTCTCCAAGATGACTCATATTGCCTTCTAGTAGATTTGCACTTATATTCCTCTAGGAAGTCTATGCTGGCTTTCGAAATCCCGAAACGCTTTCTCACCGCAAGGGAGAGAAAATCATGAGCTGCAGGGTCCGGATTTTCTGTAATGAAGCGCAGACAGTCGACTTCTTGACTCGCTGGGTCAGAACTGGATGTGGTAGCGGCACAAACTTCAGCTGTAGTTCCAATGCCAAGGGGAACCACACGCTGTTCGGCCACTTGTGGGCCACTATTGCCGCTACCCCCTTGAAGGATCTCAGTTTGTTGAGGACCCTCAACAGAAGGTTGTGAGGGGGGAACAGATAAATCCTGGACCATCTGTTCCGGTCGAGGGACATCGCGTCCACTGCTTCCGCTAAGGGGTCCTCGTACGGGGACACGTACAGGGGCAACTTCTTGTTGTCTTTCGTCGCAAAGAGGTCTATCTGCAGTTCTGGGACTTGATTCAAAATGAAGGAGAATGATCCTGCGTCTAAGGACCATTCCGACTCTATCGGTGTGAACCTGGATAGAGCGTCCGCTGTCACGTTGTGGACTCCTTGAAGGTGAACTGCCGACAGGTACCACTTCTTCTTTTCCGCCAATCGGAAAATGGCCAACATCACCTGGTTGAGAGGTGGTGACCTCGACCCTTGTCGAGTCAAGCATCTCACAACTACCTCGCTGTCCATCACCAATCTTATGTGGATCGAGTGACGCGGGGAGACTTTCTTTAAGGTAAGGAGCACTGCCATAGCTTCTAGAAAGTTTATGTGAAAGGTCCTGAATAGCTTGGACCAAGTCCCCTGGACTTTTTTCCGATGAGAGTGACCTCCCCATCCCTCCTTTGAGGCGTCTGAGTGAATCGTCATCGACGGGGGAGGTGGCTGAAGAAGAACCAACTTCTTTAGATGTCTGGCTTGGGACCAAGGCCTGAGAAGAGTACGTAGCCGAAGCGGCACTGGTCTTCTCAGATCTCTTCGCGCGTTTGATGCATAACTTCTCCAAACTCCGGTTGCATCCTTTAGCTGTGCTCTTAGCACTGGGTCTGTCACCAAAGCAAACTGGAGAGAGCCTAGTACCCTCTCCTGTTCGCGTCTTGATATCCTTTCGGAATCTAGAAGTCTCTTGACAGAACCCGCTATCTCCTTCCTTTTCTTCGCCGGGATGGAGAAACGGTGTGACAAAAGGTCCCAGTGGATTCCCAGCCACTGGAACTTTTGAGATGGAGAAAGTCGAGACTTTTTTCTGTTGATCTTGAAGCCTAGGTACTCTAGGAACTGGATCACTTGACTGGAAGCTTGCAAGCATTCGGTCTCGGATGCTGCCCACACCAGCCAGTCGTCCAGGTAGGCTACTACCTGAATTCCCTTTAGGCGTAATTGTTTGTGGAGCTGCGCTCGCAAGCTTCGTGAAAATCCTTGGGGCTATGTTTAGCCCGAATGGCATGGCTCTGAAGGCGTATAGTCTCCGTTGTAGCCTGAACCCTAGGTAGGGGGAGAGTCGACGGCTGATTGGGATGTGCCAATAGGCGTCTGACAAGTCTATAGAGACTGAGTATGCCCTCTTGGGCAGTAAGGTCCTTATGTGTTGCAGTGTTAGCATTTTGAATTTGCAATTCACTATGAACTTGTTGAGTGGCGACAAGTCCAGAATGACTCTGAGCTTTTCCGAGTCTTTCTTGGGAACACAAAACAGCCTCCCTTGGAATTTGATGGACTTCACCTTTCGGATCACATTTTTCTCCAACAGTTCTTGAACGTACTCCTCCAGAACGGGGGTGGAGTGTTGGAAAAACCGAAGGCACGGGGGTGGAGTGCTGTACCAGCTCCAGCCCAGTCCATTCTTGAGTAGGCTGTGGGCCCAGGGATCGAAGGTCCATCGATCCCAAAATTTCAGCAGTCTCCCTCCTACCGGTATCATTTCACTTGGACTGCCGTCCTGAGGTCTTGCCTCCCTGACCACGACCACCCTTGAATCCCCTTCCCCTTGAGGGGCGCCTAGACGAGCCTCTGGCTGCTCCTCTAGGCTTTGCTCGAAAGGAAGAAGACTGTCCTTCGAACGTTGGGGTGAATGCCGTGGACTGTGTCGACACAGCCTGGGGTACCCACTGAAAAGTGGTCGGGGTTTGTGCCACCATCTGGGGCACTGGAGGCAATGACAATTGCAGTTGCTGTTGCAGTCTAGAGGGCTTGGCTGGCCGAGACGGTAGCCTAGTCCTCATAGTCTTCCTCTTTGGTTGAGGACCCTCATCCGGGGAAGACTTTCTTTTGATAGCCAGGCCCCACTTCTGAAGAAGGTTTCTATTCTCCACGGCGGCCTTATCAACAACTTCTTTGACCAAATCGGTAGGGAAAAGGTCTTTTCCCCAAATGTTGGAGGAGATTAATTTCCTTGGCTCGTGCCTCACCGTAGCCCCGGTGAACACGAACTCCCTACAAGCTCTCCTCGCCTTGACGAAGCCATAAAGGTCCTTCGTCACTGTGGCCAGGTGAGTCTTAGCCACCACCATGAACATTTCTTGGACCTTGGGGTCACTTGCCATCGTCTCAAGAGTAGTCTGAAGAGACATTGAGGCAGCCAGTCTTTCTTTTGTCTCGAACTCTCTTCGCAAAAGAAAGTCAGACAGCTTGGGGAGGTCCTCGCCGAACTGCCATCTGGCAATATCAGCCTCCAACTTTCCCACTGAGAACGTCAGATGGACGTCCTTCCAGTCTTTGTGGTCCATAGGCAGGGCCAGCGACAAGGGTTTACACTCCTCCAGGGAGGGGCAAGGCTTGCCGGCCTCGACTGCTTTTAGGACAGCCGCAAACCCTTTCTGTAAAAAGGGGAAGGCTCTAGCAGGAGAGGACACAAAGGAAGGGAGCTTCTTGCTCAATGCAGCTACCTTCGAGTTAGAGAAGCCCCTCTCTTTCATCGAGGATGAAAGTAGAGCTTGAGCCTTAGCATGGTCCATCACTATGACCTCCTTCGGCTCTGTCTCCTCCTTTGAAGCTGGTTCCTTTCTCAGCCGGACATAACAGTCCGGATATGATGCCTTGCTGGGCCAGAATTCCACCTCCTCTAGGGGAACTGAGCCCAGCTTATCCGAGATGACGATCTTTCCAGTCGTCATCGGCATGTGCTCAGCATACCTCCATGGGTTAGCATCTGAGCACAAGGGAAGGTCTTTCACATTGAGCCTTTTCTGGGGCCCATGCGATTCTGCAAGGCACTGCATCCGCAGTTCCATAGCAGCCTCCTTCTCCTGATTCTCCTTCTGCATTTGTTGGATCATTCCAACAATAGAAGAGAGGGCCTGTCCCAGCTCTACTGGGAGACCGGCCGATGTTGAGGGAATAGGCTCCGGAATCTGAACCGGAGTAGCCGACACCTCGTCGACCTCTTCCTCTACGACGTCCGGGGCTTGAACTTCATCCTGGCCTTCTTCCAGGAGGTCTTCTTCCAAACGCTCGTCCACGTCAGACATCCTGTCATCTAACTGGATGTCTTGCATCGCGACCGCGACTTCAGCATCCACCTGGATCTGACTTTGGGGGATCTCCTCTTGAGGCTGGGGAATCACTGCATCAGCTGATGCCTTAGGGAAAAGATACGCCCTCATCTTCTCACTTGGAAGATAAGGGCCAGAGGTGTTCTTTTGGAAGCCCCTTACCCAGGTACGAAGCTTCTCCCTTGCTATATCCCTTGACTCCGCCGTCCTAGGGGAATCAAAGGCCTCAGTAATCAGGTTAGTGCACACAGTACATACCTGAGGGTCCCAATACTGGAGATCATCCTTGGAGACAGCGCATGCTGCGTGTCTCCTACAAAACTCATGTCCGCAGAAGTTCTTGCTGCGGACGTTGCAGAAAACATTTCCGCACTTCGGAGGGTCCTCCTGTAAAGAGAAGAAATTTCCATGAGTATCAAGTGAACTATGTATCACTGGATATGCATAGTATAGCATAACAATTCAGAAAGGAAAGACACACAATTGTGTTTCCCTCACAATCCATTGTTGCAGCCTTCCAGATAATAAAATCAAATGGTTAATCTCTTCTAGAGTAACCAATACAAAGTTTCCAGAGGAAACAGGTGAAGCTCACACCTAAGCAAGGATTTTAAAATCCTGGATAATAGACAGGAAAGAACTCACTTTCCTATCTGTAGGGCAACAGCAAAGGACTGTGCGAGAAAACACAAAAGTGTTAGAACACACAGTGCTGTACCAAAACCCATACTATAGTTTTCTTCTTACTGTATATGCTATACAGAAGAATACTGGTACAGTATGGGAGGATACGTGCCGGCCGGCACACACCATAACTAGCTTTAAAGTATACTACTTAACAGCTATAAGGCGGCAGAACTCTGGTTCAAATGCATGTGCCGGCCGGCAACTACACTATGTAGTACCCGGCTGCCGGCCATACTCTTGGTGATCGGCAGACAAGGGCTGACATTAGCCGGCCGGCAAAGGTACAGGACTGATGCCAGCCGGCAGCAAAAGAACCAGAGGACTACAACCGCCCGGCTGCCGGCCTATGAGGCCGGCAGCCGGGTCGGGTACAGCACTAGAAGAAAAACAGGATGGATGCCGGGATAAGAGTGTACACTACCTCCAAGCCCGGGAATCCGAAAGAGTGCATATAAGGAAGGGGAGAATCTAATTCAGGCTTCCTGACCAATGCCGTCTGGCTCTACAGGCAGGCATGGATGAGGGACCAAGGGAGGTCCGGGCAGCACTCAAAATAGAAGCCCCTTGCCGGCCGCCAGCTCTGCCGGCCGGCAAGGGGCTGAGTCAATTCCACATCCTAACCTATTCTAGGTCCAGATGTAGAATGACGTACAGTACTGTAATGGCTAGGCCATTACGGAGATAGAGGGGGAAGGGACAAAAGAGGGTCCTACCAACCTTGCTTTAGTGACGGATCACCCGCAGCCAAGAAACTCATCTTAGCCTAAGGGAGATCCAAGGGGGGAGGCCAGCAATACTTGCCAGCTCCCAGAGCACCAAAGCAAGGAAGGTGTTGCTACTCCCAGGAAAAGAAACTTATCCTCACCCGAGAACAGCAACAAGGACTAGTCTGGTAGATCACAAAAGAAGGAATCATATCCACAGAAACCTTCGGTAGTGGCCTGAGGAGGCTAAGCCACCTCTGTCTGTGTCAGGCCAGCGAGGGAGACTTTACCCCAAGCCAGACAAACACAGACTCAGACTAAAAAACTCTGTTGTTCTGTCCCTCTTTGAACCAGACTTACTGGAACAGGAAGGTACAGTAACACCCCAGTATAGTTTTATCGAAAATTAATTCAGATAAACCACTTAGGGATAAGCCCAAGGCGTAAACAGAGGGAAAGGGATTGCATACCTTCTCCGAAGAAAAGAAAGCAACCGGGGAGTATGAGAAAGTATACTAAGGCTCCATAAGCAACTTAGCCTAGGCACCAAGAGAATCGATTACCTAAATCACCGAAACTCACTCGTATACTATCTTGGAAATATTCCACATAATCTTAAATGTATAAAACATAGCCTAAAGCTTCAATAAAATTTTAATACACTCGGAAAAACCAAAATCATACATGAAGTACTAGGACCAAACGACTAGGCTACTTGGCCTAGCGTAGGCCAGAATGGCGAATACTTCGCCAAAATAATACTAAGCACGAAAGTAAATCCTATGTAATGCTAAATAGCTAAAATTTATTAAAGCAAAACAACCGGGAATGTCGCTCTGACTAACTAAACTTATACCTAGCGAGCGACAGCGTCCATGACGCCTCCGGTAGGCTACGGCTCTTGTAACAAAGATTAATCCTATTAATCACTCAAAAATTTACCAAGAGCCTACATTTATACATAAAAGACATGGTACTCAACTTATCAGAGGCCGACGAAGATGGAGAAGCCATGAAAAGCAGAATAAATCCAAGATTTGCGAGAAACACAGGAAAAAACACCGAATTGTTAAGCTACGCAAAAAGGAATACAGATGGCGCCAGGATTGGCGCCAGGCACGCTTACGAAACGGGAGATAGGGAGCCTTGGGAGCGGCTCCCCCTTTTTCTTTCCCGAATTCGTTTCTTGCCAATTGCCCCCTGCGAGACGAAATCTCTGTTCGGGGTGCAGATTGCCATGTGGCGTGTCAAGAATACGTCCTCTGATATGTCGCGATATCCCTTTCACGAGGGATATTCGCTCCATGAGTTAGAATTCTGGTACCTTAAGGTAAATTCTCTGGGAATATCGCCGTAGTTGTAATATACCCTAGGAAGCTACCCTATAGGAACTTCCATCAGGACGACATGGCTTGAGCCCAAAAATATATATATATATATATATATATATATATATATATATATATATATATATATGTATATATATATATATATATATATATATATGCATACGTATATATATATATATATATATATATATATATATATATATATATATATATATATATATATATATATATATATATATATATATATATATATATGTATATCTATATGTATATATGTATATATATACATATATATGCATACATATATTTATATATATATATATATATATATATATATATATATATATATATATATATATATATCTATATATATATATATATATATATATATATATACTAACAACATATAAGAAAAAGAAATGGACATATGGAGGACATATTATTATTATTATTATTATTATTATTATTATTATTATTATTATTACAAGCTAAGGTATAAACCTAATTGGAAAATGAGAATGACAGATAATAGATGAAGAGAAGACGATGGATGGACGAACTAATTGGGTGGTATAGACTGGTTTAGGAAGATCAAAAACAGACGCAAGTGAAAGGACATGTCTGAGGCCTCTGTTCAGCAGCGGATTAGTAACGGCTGATAATGATGATGTTGATATATATATATATATATATATATATATATATATATATATATATATATATATATATATATATATGTATATATATATTTGTATATATATGTATATATGTATTTTTGGGCGAGATAGCCATGTCGTCCTGATGGAAGTTCCTATAGGGTAGCTTCCTAGGGTATATTACAACTACGGCGATATTCCCAGAGAATTTACCTTAAGGTACCAGAATTCTAACTCCTGGAGCGAGTATCCCTCGTGAAAGGGATATCGCGACATATCAGAGGACGTATTCTAGACACGTCACATGGCAATCTACTACCTAAATAGAGATTCGTCTCGTAGGAGGGAGATTGACGAGATACGAATTCGGGAAGAAAAAGGGGGGAGCCGCTCCCAAGGCCTCCCAATCCCCCGATTCGTATGCGTGCCTGGCGCCAATCCTGGCGCCATCTGTATTCCTTTTTGCGTAGCTTAACAACTCGGTGTTTTTTCCTGTTTTTCTCGCAAATCTTGGATTTATTCAACTTTTCATGGCTTCTCCGTCTTCGTTGGCCTCGGATAAGTTGAGTATAGTGTCTGTTATGTATAAATGTAGGCTCTTGGTAAAATTTTGAGTGATTAATAGGATTAATCTTTGATACAAGAGCCGTAGCCTACCAGAGGTGTCCTGGACACTGTCACTCGCTAGGTATAAATTAGTTAGTCAGAGTGACATTCCTGGTTGTTTTGCTTAATAAATTTTAGCTATTTAGCTTTACATAGGATTTCCTTTCGTGCTTAGTATTATTTGGCGAAGTATTCGCCATTCTGGCCTACGCTAGGCCATGTAGCCTAGTCGTTTGGTCCTAGTACTTAATGCATGATTTTGGTTTTTCCGAGTGTAATTAAAAGTTTATTAAAGCTTTAGGCTATTTTTTTATACATTTTAGACTGTGTGGAATATTTCCAAGATTGTATACGTGAGAGTTTCGGTGAATTAGGTAATCGATTCTCTTGGTGCCTAGGTTAATTGCTTATGGAGCCTTAGTATACTTTATTATTCTCCCCGGTTGCTTTCTTTTCTTCGGAGAAGGTATGCAATCCCTTTCCCTCTGTTTAAGCCTTGGGCTTATCCCTAAGTGGTTTTTTCCGAATTTATTTTCGATAAAACTATACTAGGGTGTTACTGTACCTTCCTGTTCCAGCAGAGTCTGGTTCAAAGAGGGACAGAACAACAGAGTTTTTTAGTCTGAGTCCGTGTTGTCTGGCTTGGGGCAGAGTTCCCCTCGCTGACCTAACACTTATAAAGGGAGCTTAGCTCCCTTAGGTCACTATCGAAGGTTTCTGTAGTATGATTCCTCCTTTTGTGATCGACCAGACTAAGTCCTGTTGCTGTTCTTGGGGAGGATAAAATCTTCCCTTGGGAATAGCAACGCCTTCCTTGCTTTGGTGCTTTGGGAAGCTGGCAAGTATTGCTGGCCCTTTCCCTTAGATCTCCCTTAGGCTAAGACAGAGTTCTTGGCTGCGGGTGATCTGTCACTAAAGCAAGGTTGGCAGGACACTTTTGTCCCTTCCCCCTCTATCTCCGTAATGGCCTTGCCATTACTGTACTGTACCTTGCCGGCCGGCAGAGCTGGCTGGCAGGGGTATTACTGTACTGTACGTCATTCTACTTCTGGACCTAGTATAGGTTGGGATATGGAATTGACTAAGGCCATTGCCGGCCGGCTGAGATGCTGGCCGGCAAGGGTCTTATGTTTTCGAGTGCTGCCCGGACCTCTCTTGGTCCCTCATCCATGCCTGCCGACAGAGCCGGACGGCATTGGTCAAGGAAGCCTGAATTAAGTTTCTCCCCTTCCTTATATGCACTCTTTCGGTTGCCGGGCTTTGGGGGTCGTGTACACTCTTATCCCGGCATCCATTCTTTTTTCTTCTAGTGCTGTACCTGTCCCGGCAGCCGGCCTATGAGGCCGGCAGCCGGGCAGGGGTAGTCTTCTGGTTCTTTTGCTGCCGGCTGGCATCGGTCTTGTACCTTTGCCGGCCGGCTTATGTCAGTCCTTGTCTGCCGGTCACCAAGAGTGTGGCCGGCAGCTGGGTACTACCTTGTGTAGTTGCTGGCCGGCAATCATTGCCGGCCAACACTGGCTGTTGCTGGCCGGCAGCTGCTGCCGCCGGCACAGGCATTTGAACCAGAGGGCTGCCGCCCTATAGCTGTTAAGTAGTATACTTTAAAGCTAATTGTGGTGTGTGCCGGCCGGCAAAGGCAGGCCGGCACACATCCTCCTATACTGTACTAGTATTCTTCTGTATAGCATATACAGTAAGAAGAAAACTATAGTAAAAGTTTAGGTACAGCACTGTATCTTCTAACACTATTGTGTTTTCTTACACAGCCCTTTGCTGTTGCCCTCAGACAGGAAGCAGAGTTCTTCCCCGTCTATTATCCAGGATTTTAAAATCATTGCCTAGGTGTGAGCTCCACCTGTTTCCTATGGAAACCTTGCATTGGTTACTCTAGTAGAGATAAACCAATTTTTTTTTGATTTTATTATCTGGAAGGCTGCAACAATGGGTTGTGAGGGAAACACAAGTGTGTGTCTTTCATTTATGAATTGTTATGCTATACTATGCATATCCAGTGATACATAGTTCACTTGATACTCATGAAAATTTCTTCTCTTTACAGAAGGACACTCCGAAGTGGGGAAGTGCTTTCTGCAATGTCAGCAGCAAGAACCTCTGCGGACATGAGTTTTGTAGGAGACACGCAGCATACGCTGTCTCCAAGGATGATCTCCGGTATTGGGACCCTCAGGTATGTACTGTGTGCACTAACCTGATTAATGAGACATTTAAATAGCTAGGAAGAAGCTTCGTACCTGGGTAAGGGGCTTCCAAAAGTACACTTCTGGCCCTTATCTTCCAAGTGAGAAGATGAGGGCGTATCTTTTCCCTAAGGCATCAGCTGAGGCAGTGATTCCCCAGCCTTAAGAGGAGATCCCCTATGTTCAGATCCAGGTGGATGCTGAAGTCGCGGTCGCGATGCAAGACATCTAGCTAAATGACAGGATATCTGATGTGGACGGGTGTCAGGAGGAAGACCTCCTTGCAGAAGCCCAGGATGAAGTTCAAGTCCCTCTACATCGGCCGGTCTCCCAGTAGAGCTGGGACAGGCCCTCTCTTCTATTGTTGGAATGATCCAACAAATGCAGAAGGAGAATCAGGAGAAGGCGGCTGCAATGGAACTGCGAATGCAGTGCCTTGCAGAATCACATGGGCCCCAGAAAAGCTCAATGTGAAAGACCTTCCTTTGTGCTCGGATGCTAACCCATGGAGGTATGCTGAGCACATGTCGATGACGACTGGAAAGATCGTCATCTCGGATATGCTGGGCTCAGTTCCCCCGGAGGGTGGAATTCTGGCCCAGCAAGGCACCATATCCGGACTGTTATGTCCGGCTGAGGAAGGAACCAGCTTCAAAGGAGGAGGCCGAGCCGAAGGAGGTCATAGTGATGACCATGCTAAGGCTCAAGCTCTACTTTCATCTTCGATGAAAGAGAGGGGCTTCTCTAACTCAAAGGTAGCTGCATTGAATAGGAAGCTCCCTTCCTTTGTGTCCTCGCCTACTAGAGCCTTCCCCCTTTTTACAGAAAGGGTTTCTGGCTGTACTAAAAGCAATCGAGGCCGGCAAGTCTTGCCCCTCCCTAGAGGAGTGTAAACCCTTGTCGCTGGCCCTGCCTATGGACCACAAAGATTAGAAGGACGTCCATCTTACGTTCTAAGTGGAAAGTTGGAGGCTGATATTGCCGGACGTCAGTTCGGCAAGGACCCCCCTAAGCTGTCTGACTTTCTTTTGCGAAGTGAGCTCGATACAAAAGAAAGACTGACTGCCTCAATGTCTCTTCAGACTACTCTCGAGACGATGGCAAGTGACCCCAAGGTCCATGAAATGTTCATGGTAGTGGCCAAGCTTCATCTGGCCACAGTGACGAAGGACCTTTATGGCTTCGTCAAGGTAAGGAGAGCTGGTAGGGAGTTCGTGTTTACCTCGGCTACAGTGAGGCACGAGCTAAAGAAACTAATCTCCTCCAACATTTGGGGAAAAGACCTTTTTCCCTACCGACTTGGTCAAAGAAGTTTTTGATAAAGCCACCTTGGAGAATAGAAACCTTCTCCAGAAGTGGGACCTGGCTATCAAAAGAAAGTCTTCCCCGGATGAGGGTCCTCAACCAAAGAGGAAGACTATGAGGACTAGGCTACCGTCTCGGCCAGCCAAGCCTCTTAGACAGCAACAGCAACTGCAATTGCCATTGCCCCCAGTGCCCCAGATCGTGGCACAAACCCCGACCACCTTTCAGTGGGTACCCCAGGCCGTGTCGACACAGTCCACGGCATTCACCCCAGCGTTCGAAGGGCAGTCTACTTCCTTCCGAGCAAAGCCTAGAGGAGCAGCCAGAGGCTCGTCTAGACGCCCCTCAAGGGGAAGGGGATTTAGGGGTGGTCGTGGTCAGGAAGGCAAGACCTCAGGACAGCAGTCCAAGTGAGGTGATACCGGTAGGAGGGAGACTTCTGAAATTTCGGGATCGGTGGACCTTCGATCCCTGGGCCCACAGCCTACTCAAGAATGGAATGGGCGGGAGCTGGTACAGCACTCCACCCCCGTACCTTCGGTTTTTTCCAACACTCCACCCCCGTTATGGAGGAGTACGTTCAAGAACGGTTGGAGAAAAAGGGTGAAGCCCATCAATTTCTAAGGGAGGCTGTTTTGTGTTCCCAAGAAAGACTCGGAAAAGCTCAGAGTCATTCTGGACTTGTCGCCACTTAACAAGTTCATAGTGAATTACAAATTCAAAATGCTAACACTGCAACACATAAGGACCTTACTGCCCAAGAGGGCATATTCCGTCTCTATAGACTTGTCAGATGCCTACTGGCACATTCCAATTAGCCATCGACTCTCCCCCTACCTAGGGTTCAGGCTACAGCGAAGACTACACGCCTTCGGAGCCATGCCATTCGGGCTAAACATAGCCCCAAGGATTTTTACGAAGCTTGCGAGCGTAGCTCTCAAACAATTTCGCCTAAAGGGAATTCAGGTAGTAGCCTACCTGGACGACTGGTTGGTGTGGGCAGCATCCGAGACAGAATGCTTGCAAGCTTCCAGTCAGTGATCCAGTTCCTAGAGTACCTAGGCTTCAAGATCAACAGAAAAAGTCTCGACTTTCTCCATCTCAAAAGTTCCAGTGGCTAAGATCCACTGGGACCTTTTGTCACACCGTTTCTCCACCCCAGCGAAGAAAAGGAAGGAGATAGCGGGTTCTGTCAAGAGACTTCAAGATTCCGAAAGGATATCAAGACACGAGCAGGAGAGAGTACTGCGCTCTCTCCAGTTTGCTTCGGTGACAGACCCAGTGCTAGAGCACAGCTAAAGGATGCAATCGGAGTTTGGAGAAGTTATGCATCAAACGCGTGAAGAGATCTGAGAAGACCAGCCGCTTCGGCTAAGTACTCTTCTCAGGCCTTGGTCCCAAGCCAGACATCTAAAGATGTCAGGTTCTTCTTCAGCCACCTCCCCCGTCGGTGACGATTCACTCAGACGCCTCAAAGGAGGGATGGGGAGGTCACTCTCATCGGAAAAAAGTCCAGGGGACTTGGTCCAGGCTATTCAAGACCTTTCTCATAAAACTTTCTAGAAGCTAGGGCAGTGCTCCTTACCTTAAAGAAAGTCTCCCCGTGTCATTCGTTCCACAGAAAGTGGTAATAGACAGCGAGGTAGTTGTAAGATACTTGAATCGACAAGGATCGAGGTCACCACCTCTCAACCAGGTGATGTTGGCCGTCTTCCGATTGGCGGAAAAGAAGAAGTGGTACCTGTCGGCAGTTCACCTTCAAGGAGTCCGCAATGTGACAGCGGACGCTCTATCCAGGTTCACACCGATAGAGTCGGAATGGTCCTTAGACGCAGGATCATTCTCCTTCATTCTGAATCAGTCCCAGAACTGCAGATAGACCTCTTTGCGACGAAAGACAACAAGAAGTTGCCCCTGTACGTGCCCCGTACGAGGACCCCTTAGCGGAAGCAGTGGACGCGATGTCCCTCGACTGGAACAGATGGTCCAAGATTTATCTGTTCCCTCCTCACAACCTTCTGTTGAGGGTCCTCAACAAACTGAGATCCTTCAAAGGGTAGCGGCAATAGTGGCCCACAAGTGGCCGAACAGCGTGTGGTTCCTCCTGGCATTGGAACTGTAGCTGAAGTTTGTACCACTACCAAATCCAGTTCTGACCCAGCGAGTCCAGAAGTCAACTGTCTGCGCTTCATTACAGAAAACCCGGACCCTGCAGGTCATGTTTTTCTCTCCCTAGCGGTGAGAAAGCGTTTCGGGATTTCGAAAGCCAGTATAGACTTCCTTGAGGAATATAAATGCAAATCTACTAGAAGGCAATATGAGTCATCTTGGAGAAAATGGGTGGCCTTTTGTCAAGGCGAAGATTCCGCAGGAGATCTTGACAGACTTCTGCTTATCTTTTTTCCCCACCTCCATGGTCAAGGGTTGGCAGCGAACACGATTTCAGCGTGTAAGTCTGCTTTGACAAGACCCATTCTATATGCCTTCCAGGTCGACCTAGGTAACGAGATCTTTAATAAAGTCCCGAAAGCCTGTGCTAGGCTCAGACCTTCAGCACCTCCAAAGCCCATTTCATGGTCTTTAGACAAGTTCTTCATTTCGCTTCTCTGTTGAGCAATGAAGAATGTGCGTTAAAGGATTTGACACAAAAAGTTATTTTCCTAATTTGCACTCGCGTCCGGGGCCAGGGTTAGTGAAATTGTAGCCTCTCGAGAGAGGCAGGTCGTGTTCAGTTCCTGGATGGGGAAGAACTGAACCTGTTTCCGGATCCTACGTTTCTCGCCAAGAATGAGTTACCCACCAACAGGTGGGGTCCCTGGAGAATCTGCCCTCTGAAAGAAGATGCATCTCTATGTCCAGTAGAATGCCTAAAGGTCTATCTTCATAGAACTTCAGACTTCAAGGGTGGTCAACTATTCAGGGGAGAAACATCAGGCTCAAATTTATCTCTGAATCAACTCAGAGCAAAAATCACATATTTTATTCGCAGAGCGGATCCTGACAATACACCCGCAGGTCACGATCCGAGGAAAGTTGCCTCATTCTTAAATTTCTTTAATTGCATGGATTTTGAACATCTCCGTTCATACACTGGCTGGAAGTCTTCCAGAGTGTTCTTTCGCCACTATGCGAAGCAAGTAGAGGAACTAAAAGAGATCTGTGGTAGCAGTGGGTCGCGGTGTTAACCCTACTGTTTAACTCTGCGAGGAACAGTGGTCTTAATTGGGACGATTAATTCCAGGGTGAGTGTGTAGTTACATACTGTACTACAAACTAAGTGAGGGCACTGTGTTGCCCATCCAGACTGTTCCACTTCCGAAGGTGAACCTAGCATAAGTGCAGACATGTGTGCCGAGCGTTTCTAACGCTAATGTCATTGATTTGTAATACAGGCTTTTATGACTTTGATACCTCGGTATCTTAAAAGTGGCATCTAATGTTTTTCTTTCAGACAAACAAGCCCTGTTTACTATCATACTTATGCTTAAAGTTTTGGGTTATCCTCTTCTTATATATATATGTATAATTGTGGTTAACCTGTCTGTTTATTGTCTGTCAATAAGCTTGTTCTTGAGAACCTTGCGTCTCCTTCACCTGTGTCAATTTATTGGTATAATTGAGCATTCATTCTATGTACCTTATCTGGGATAATTCTAATAGAATTGTTCCTTTATGCAAGCTATGTTGCATTGGTTTTCCTCCTATGCGGATATAAAACCTTTGGCCAATACAAGTATTGTGCGGAAAACTGGTCGATATTTCATATTGACGCAGTGGTCCTTTACAAACTATGCTTTACTTAATATAGGGCGAGACCACTATATTAGCTTGCCTGATATTCATACATAGATATATGTACTCTTCGAGACTTTCCAGAGTCTAGTAGGACTCTTCCCTGTAGGGGGCAGGAAGCTCTAACATAGTTTATAGTTAGTTGAAAAGATGTATAACGGTAACATCTTAGGTCTCTAGGTCTAGTCGACCGGGAATAAATATCTCCGGGGAGTACGGCACGTTCTGAGAATCCACAGATACAGTAATGCTCTGGTACACTTCCATCAGGACGACATGGCTTGAGCCCAAAAAACGGATTTTGAGCGAAGCGAAAAATCTATTTTTGGGTGAGATAGCCATGTCGTCCTGATGGACCCGCCCTTGCCTTTCTAAGAAAGGGCTGTAGGACCCCTCCCTACATACAGTATCTGTAGCACCTCGTGTACGCTACAAGGAATACAGATGGCGCCAGGATTGGCGCCAGGCACGCATACGAATCGGGGGATTGGGAGGCCTTGGGAGCGGCTCCCCCCTTTTTCTTCCCGAATTCGTATCTCGTCAATCTCCCTCCTACGAGACGAATCTCTATTTAGGTAGTAGATTGCCATGTGACGTGTCTAGAATACGTCCTCTGATATGTCGCGATATCCCTTTCACGAGGGATACTCGCTCCAGGAGTTAGAATTCTGGTACCTTAAGGTAAATTCTCTGGGAATATCGCCGTAGTTGTAATATACCCTAGGAAGCTACCCTATAGGAACTTCCATCAGGACGACATGGCTATCTCACCCAAAAATAGATTTTTCGCTTCGCTCAAAATCCGTTATATATATTTGTATATATATGTATATATGTATATATATGTATATATATATATATATATATATATATATATATATATATATATATATATACAGTATATATATATATATATATATATATATATATATATATATATATATATATATATTTATATATATATATATATATATATATATGTGTGTGTGTGTGTGTGTGTGTGTGTGTGTGTATAAAATGTTCTTGTGTTATTTCGTGATTGTGTGTGGTGCGTTTTTACTACATCATTGATAACTTCGTTTAGTATAGATTTGGGTTTTTCCTTCATTATAATTTTCCATTCTTACATGCGATAGGATAAAAAACAACAGTGCCGTGTCTTGGTTAGCTTATTGGTAAATTTCGAAATTTTCCAGTTCGTTTGTGTTTTTCGAAATTATATTGTTTGTCTGTTTGCAGGATTCTTCGGAAGCGTATTGAATGAATTACAAGAAAATTTTCCGAAAATCAACATTGAGGTTTGTTTGGAAATAGTTTCCTGAAGTTTATTTTATGTTCTGCTAACCCAAGAATATATATTCCAGTCATAAAGGGAAATAGTTAAGATTACAACTGTTACTATATCTTTTTACCCCAATTCATCGCTTTCCTTGGAAAAAGGGTGATTATCTGGATGGGACCTGGCCAAAAACCGGTTGTAGCAAGACTATAATTCATTTTTATTTCAAGTCAAAGCTTACTTATATACTGCTTTGTAGTGCATAAACAGTTTTGCTTTAGCTTCCACCAAACCGTTAATTGGTGGATTGTAAAGGAATGTAAGAGGTAAGTGTATCTTGGAGGAAGTTTTATATCTATTGGTGTTTTCATATTATTTAATCACAAACTTATATCTTCAACTTCATGTTTTACTCAATGAAAATTTCTTTGGTCGTTAGTGCCATCAGTGCACCTCACGATGTGCAATGTAGTCATTACTTAA
>NC_090745.1:21205001-21230001 GCF_036898095.1 Palaemon carinicauda
GCAACATTTGAAGTTTAATTAAGTTTCCAACTAATGAATTACCTGGGCCAGTCTAACACAGCCAGCCTCCGCCTCGCCGGACTCCTGTGTTGACGACGAAAACCCACTAATTATTAGTGAGAGGTCAGCAGCTCCAGACAGGTCACTCTTGCGCTTTCCCGGCGCAAGTCTTGGCTTTTACCTTTTACATTATTTGCATGTGATGCTTCGATCTCTTCTTTTTTCTTTTTCTTTTCTCTCAATAGTCTTTCGTTAATTTTGAATCCCTCTGGCTTTTATACTCGTTTATAGTCTCTCTCTCTCTCTCTCTCTCTCTCTCTCTCTCTCTCTCTCTCTCTCTCTCTCTGTGTGTCTTTAACCGGGCCATAACAAAAGCTTCATGCTTAATAGACTTGGGGTGTACTACTAATGCTCTCTCTCTCTCTCTCTCTCTCTCTCTCTCTCTCTCTCTCTCTCTCTCTCTCTCTCTCTGCGCGCGTGTAGGCTGCACAAACGCGGGCGCATGTCATTTTGTACAATATTTCGATAGAAAAAAGAATATAGATGTTTACCGACTTTTATAAAAAAATGCTATTTCTTTTTTTAAATCTGAGGAAATTAGAATCATCACTGTAATTGACAACAGAGGCACGATGAATATTTTATAAAAAAAAGTAAAAAATCGTATCTCCCCGCGATGGAGAGAGAGAGAGAGAGAGAGAGAGAGAGAGAGAGAGAGAGAGAGAGATAAAAATAGTAAAAAGAACAGAAGAAATTCAAAGAAAGAAATTTAATATCAAGAGAACGGTTTTTGTTTAAAGCTTAACTATAATAATAACGATAAAATTAATCCTTATTAATTTGTTAAATGATGAACGAGCTAGCAACTAGTTTCCTGTTTTTCTTTAAAGTCATCTCTTTTCATAGAATACGCTCAATTTAGTAAAGACATAAAAAATTATCACATCGATAAGATAACAATGATTAATAGAGCTTTTTTAATACTAGAAAGAAATACATTTCAATCATGATGAACCTTTGCTTTCCTCGTGTTTATTTGCGTACTTTTATCGTGCTTTGCCATTGGTTTATGCATTTAAATAGAACGAATGAGCATAAATAAACGCTATAATTGTCCGAAAAATGTCGAGAGCGCAGCTAGTAATTGAGTTGATATTTTTTTTTAACAAAAAATAAAAACTGGAAACGAAATTAGTCACGGTGATTATACGGTTCCGAAAGCATCAAAAAACTCATTACAGCTGTGCTGTTTTCAACCCCTCGTCTTCTTTTCTTTCTTTTTTTCGCCTTACTTTCTCTTTTAATGCATTTTTGCTACATTTGTTTGCGGTTAGTATTTTCTCTTTCCATTCTGCCGTGCTTCCATTTCTATTTAACTCCCCTTCACATGGTGAATGGCTTTCCGGGCCCCAGCGACGAGGCATGAAAAAATCAAAATTCCGTATATTCCTTATTCACACCCTCCCTTCGATTACCTATACTGATGCCCCACGAAATATTTCGGCAGGTATCTTCTAAACTGATTTTGTCCAACAATGGAAATAATTGTAGTATCAGATATTAATATTACTAATATTACTAGCCAAGCTAAATCCCTAGTTGGAAAAGCAAGATGCTATAAGCTCAAAGGCTCCAACGGGGAAAAATAGCCATGTGAAATAAGGAAATAAATAAACGATGAGAAAAAATAAAAAATAAATTATTTTAAAAAAGTAACATCAAAAGGTATGTCATATATAAACTATTAAAAGACTTATGTCAGCCTGTTCAACATGAAATCATTTGCTGCAAGTTTGAACATTTTTATTTTTATGACAGACATTATGTTAGTATTTGGACATTAGGATTCGGCATTATCATGCTTGGGTGAATTAGAAGTTTTGATTTCTATTTAACCGTTGAATTGTTTGTTACTGAATTCCTATGAGTAAAGGGCTAGGTTACATTAGTTATTCCGTTAACTTAGTTTTTTGTATAGCTTTATATATTAATTTCTACATTCATAATTTATTTCTTGCTACACTCATGTAGTACGATCAACTGATTCTTTGACTGCATTCACAGTGTGCGTTTGATTAACTCCAGAGTTAATTTTTGACAAAATAGTCTCGGTTAACAATTTCAGCTTAGCCTTAATTTAATTTAGCTGTTTTAGTTCCTTTTATAAACCTTCATTTATTTTCGGAAACCTCAGTAAATGCATACAATATAAATGAAATAAAGAAAACAGGCATGAAATTATTAAATTGACAAAACCAGAACAAATTTGGAACCACTGTATTTACTCTTTAAGAAATAAATCTATTGCGAGATTTGTCAGTTATGCCATCTGTATGTCGCATATCATGTTTCCAGGAGTTTTGTATCTCGAACGAACCTAACCTTCACCAATTTAAACTTTTCATTAAATACCGTCACCTTATTCTTCGATTGAGTTCTATAATTTTATGTTTTAACCACCTTTCATGATGACCTTATGGTATTGGTTCTATCTGACAGGCTGTCTTTGTTTTTAGCAAGATAAAAAAGTGATAACATTTTGGGTGAGATAGGAATGTATCTCTTCGGAGATAGATTGCTCAATATTGTTGTTGTTTGTGACTTTTGAACGGCCCTGTTCCAATATTATGTCATTTACCAGATATTGATGCATATTGTTTATTAATAATGTATAATGCTTCCTTTCGGGAGATATGTTTTATATTTCCTATTCTTTGCATTGCTTTTTCTTTCCTTTTTCAATTTGTGGGTAAAAAGTTATTTTACCTATTTTACACATATAGTCTATGTGTAATATATATATATATATATATATATATATATATATATATATATATATATATATATATATATATATATATATATATATATATGCATATATATACTATATATTATTATTATTATTATTATTATTTTTATTATTATTATTATTATTATTATTATTATTATTATTATTATTATTATTACAAGCCAACCTATAACCCTTGTTGGAAAAGCAAGATGCTACAAGTATAAGGGCTCCAACAGGGAAAATTAGCTCAGTGAGGAAAGGAAATAATGAAGTCGATGAACTACAAGAGAGGTAATAAACAATCGAATTAAATTATTTTATAAACATTGACAACATTAAATTACATCTATATATAAACTATGAAAAAAACTCAAAACAAACAAGAGGAAGAGAAATAAGATAGAACAGCGTGCCCAAGTGTACCCTTAAGAACTCTAATCAAAGACTGTGGAAGGCCATGGTTCAGAGGCTATGGCACTACCCAAGTCTAAAGAACAATGGTTTGATTTTGGAGTGTCCTTCTCCTTGAAGAGCTGCTTACCATGGTTACAGTCTCTTCCACCCTTACCAACAGGAAAGTAGCTACTGAACAAATACGGTGCAGTAGGTAACCCCTTGAGCGAAGAAGAATTGTTTGGTAATATCGGTGTTGTGAGGAGTATGAGGACAGAGGAGAATGTGTAAAGAATAGGCCAGACTATTCAGTTTATGTGTGCGAAAGACGAAATGAGTCCAATGTAGTACTGTCTGGCCAGTCAAAGGACCCAGTAACTCTCTAGTGGTAGTATCTAAACGGGTGGCTGGTGCCCTGGCCAACCTAATACCTCTGATATAGATATATATTATGTGAATATATATAAATTATATGCGTATATATATATATATATATATATATATATATATATATATATATATATATATATATATATATATATATATATATATATATAATATTTTGTGTGGGTTCTGTAAATTTTATATAGAACCCTCTATTTTAGTAATACGGGTATTATTTTCATAGTCACGCGTAAAGACATCTCAAGATATTGAAGATATGCATTTTAAAATTTTCATTGACATAATTATGTATATACTTCAAAGAGTTGAGTAAAGAAAACAGCTTATTGCGGACTCTTTGTAATTGTCAGGATTACATTTTCAGTGTTACAGATAAAATATAAGTAAGCACATTAAAAACATTATGAAATAAAATTTAAAGAAGATAGAAAAATTCGATATTAAAATAAGTTAAAAAGGAAAAAAAATTATATTAAAATAAGTAAAAAATTATATGTAAACATAAAGAAAACAATCACACAGTTGTAGAACTGAATGCCATCAGCGTAAACAAACGAGAACGGGAGGGACTATGCTAAATTAGATACAATTGAATAGAGGAACCTTGGCTGTTTAATCAGGGGTCCAGGTGCTTCATCTTCATTGTCTCGAAAATTGGTGATTCATGACGATTGGATATCTCCCCTATATGATAAAGAGCATATATGTATATATATATATATATATATATATATATATATATATATATATATATATATATATATATATATATATATATATATATATATATATACATGAAATATATGTAATACATATACTTATTATATATATATATATATATATATATGTGTATATATATATGTATGTATATATATATATGTGTGTGTTTATATATATATATATATATATATATATATATATATATATATATATATATATATATATATATATATATATATATATATATGTGTGTGTGTGTGTGTGTGTGTGTGTATATATACATTATATATATATATATATTTATATATATATATATATATATATATATATATATATATATATATATATATATATATGTATGTATATATATATCCCAGTCACGCTAGGAGCGGGAGATTAATCATGCCCTGTGATAAGGGGTACACCGAGAGGTACACTCGAAAACCACACACTCCCACAAACTGGCCTGCCAGCGGGTTGTGGGAAGGGGGGGGGGTTAGGAATGGTTTTATCTCTGGGTGTGTGCATATCTATCTGAATATTTAGATTCAAATGGTACACTAGTTTACTATATGACACTAAATTGCTAAATTGTTGATGTCGATGTTTCTTTGCGTATTGCAGAATGATTTCAAATATTTAAATGGTTTGGGCTGGATATTCTACAACTCGTTTTAAAGCTCTACGAGTATCAATTTTGTCCTTCAAAACACTCTTGGTAGATCCTACGTAAATCCCAAAGTTACCCATAGGATAAATGTGTTTATAAACATCAGAGGATATAAAAGGATTTGATATTGATATATCTGCTGGTGAAATGTATATTTATGTTTGTTCTATGACATTGAATATTTAATAAATAACTAATTACCTGAAGGTTATGTTGGCATTCTCTTTATATTTCCTTGAAAAAGCTTAAGTAATTTTACATTAATTTTTAGGTTGGTTGGACAGATAGTCCAAAATATAATAGTAATTTAAAAAACTGAGTATATGATCGATGGTAATTTCAATTTGCTTATATTTTAATCGTAGTGTATGATTTCCATCTTTTTTGGCCATTTTTTTCTTTCTTTTTTGTGTAAGAATTGAAAAGTTAACTTTCTGTTTTAGAATTAGAATTAAAGAGAGGTGGCCATTTAAGCTGGAACTCAATCTACAAGTTAACATAACATTAAAAAGCAAGTTGGCACATGTTATCTGACCTTGAAAATATTAGACGAGTGGTGATCTTCCACGCATGTCAATCATCAAGTTCGTATCTTTCTCTCATCATAAATGAATAGAAAAAAATAGTAATTTTTTTTACTAAAGATTTCACTTATTTTTCTGTTGCTCATTGCAGAGACTTAACTTCACTTCGTCAAGTATAAATTTCCGAGCTTCACGCCCATCCATGCACCTTATTGAAAATCTCTCTCTCTCTCTCTCTCTCTCTCTCTCTCTCTCTCTCTCTCTCTCTCTCTCTCTCTCTCTGAAAAAGTACAAATGTGTTTAGAAGAACCAACTACGTGCAAGTGTTTTTCACGTAATTAAGATGTACTGGCATCCCTTATGCCAATGGCGTGATGAGAATTTGAATTAATCACATTGTTTTGTAACTCAAAATCTCTTTATTTTTACTTCTGTTAATTTGTAATTGGTAAACTCTCTCTCTCTCTCTCTCTCTCTCTCTCTCTCTCTCTCTCTCTCTCTCTCTCTCTCTCTCTCCTGGTCTGTTTTCAACCGGTTCTTCCGATAACTTATTCCCCGGGGATCTTCTCAAGTTTTAGCCAATCACTAAAGAAGACAGAAAGCGTAAACAGGCTGTTCCTTTATCGTCAAACAAATTTTGTCCTTCGGATTATTGTCATTAGAGACCAGTATAGCCTGTGGATGTATCACACTTTTTCCCATCACTTTCGTCCAGTTTCAAATTAGTTCACTCGTCATACGAGACTTTTATGTAAAGAATCACACGGATTGTAATAGGAAAACTATCTTGCTATTTTTATGGACTTGTTTACATAAAGTGTAAATTCATCACCATCATTCGTTTCGGGGTTAAATGCAAACTGGCTTTCTTCTAGTTATTTAGTTGTTTCCAGATATGCGTCTTCAAGTACATGGATGATGTATCGAATTTCGAAACAAGAATAATTTTTGATAGAGTTATGGTGGTCTATTGGAAACGTCCCTACCTGGTTATCTGCCGGACTGGGGTTCGAGTCCCGCTCAAGCTCGATAGTTTCTTTCAGTGTTTTCAACCTCATCATAATTGTGTGCTTAGGATCTGGATTTTTGGGAACCTATGTCTACCTGGTGAGTCATCAGCAGCCATTGGCTTGCGTCCGCAACACCCCCCCCCCCCACCTCCTCTCTGGTCCTATCATGGGTGAAGAGGGGCCTGGTCGGTGATCATATGTATATATGGTCAGTCTCTGGGGCATTGTCACTGTTCCTTGCCTATGCCATTCATGAGCGGCCATAAAGATAATGCATGATTAATTGTAATTGTATTAGCATCAGTGAGATTGCTGTTGTATCTTGTGTCAATAGTAGTATAATTGATTATGGTACTCGAAAAGTATTTTTGTTTTACGGAAACTAGATTTGTCTTAAAGATTTTAACTCTATTTCGCTTATGCAAGTAACCTTTTACATACACTTTTTGACTATCAATACTCTCTCTCTCTCTCTCTCTCTCTCTCTCTCTCTCTCTCTCTCTCTCTCTCTCTCTCTCTCTCTTATTTATATATATACATATATATATATATATATATATATATATATATATATATATATATATATATATATATATATAGGCTTATATATTTGTGTGTATATGTATGTACAGTATATATACATTACTCTATGAGTGTATGCTGTATGTGTCAATAGACGAAGGAGGATATATATATATATATATATATATATATATATATATATATATATATATATATATATATATATATATATATATATATATATATATATATATTCCAGAAAGTGTGAGTTTAGGCAAGGCAGAGGATATATGGATCAATAATTGTTTTATGCAACATTTGTTGGAGGAGTTCGAATTTAAAGGAAGAGAACTCTACATATTATAGACTGAATTGATTTTTCTTATGAGGTAAAGTCGACTGAGAGGCAGTATAAACGTTGTTTAGAATTTATGCATTAGATGATAGATTGCTGAAATTTATTTGGAATTTTGTGGTGGAAGCGAAGCAGTGTTAAGAGCATACTGTAGTCTGCAGACAGGAGAGTTGCTGGTTTGTTGTGATGAAGTCTATGAGAGAAAGGTGTGAGGTCGCCATTACTTTTCTTCATCTTTGTGAAATAAGTGATGTGAGAGGCCAGAGAACGGCCAGGGAATTTAGTTGTTAAGTTATGTGATAAGAAAATTAGTTGAAATTGTTAATGTTTGAAGACGATACGATGCTGGTTGGGAATAGTGAAGAAAAACAACAGAAACCAGTAAGAATTCTATTGTATCTGCTAGAGGAAAAAGAAAGAGGAGGTTATTTATGTTAATTTAAAACAATAAAGATGGATTTGTGAATTTTAGTGTGAATGGAGGAAGGCTGGAAGTGGTCGATTCGTGTGAGTATCTCGGAGTAAAGGAAACGGAACGAAGCTATGAGAATAGAGGAGTTGAGTCAGAGAATAATCAAGGCAAGAAAGGTGGCAGAAGGTGTGCGAAAGACTAGTAAGAATCTCGAGTCATCTGTAGAATCCGAGGTGAGTATTTATTAGTAGACTTTTGAACTAAGTCTCTTTTATGGAATTGAAGTTTGTATTTTTAACAATAATGAAAGGAAAAGGGTTAAAGTTTTTGTTACATCATATGTTGTTTGAGAAAAAATTTATGATGTGAAAAATATAGAGGTACGTAGAAATAGTTATGTCTTAAGTATAGTGGAAAGAATCGATCAAATTATCTTGAGATGGTTTGGCCATGTGGAAAGAATGGGTGGTAGCAAGTTATTAAAAGTGAATAATTCATGAGCTAGGAAATGGGAAGATATGTGATTTAAAGGCGTATTTTAATAGAAAGGCCTTGATATCCAGGAAGCCCAAGAAGGCCTGCAAGATAGGGGTGAAGCCGCACTTTCTCTGGACTTTGACAGCTTTCTATGTACTATAGGTGTAAGAAGCGACTAATGCTATGTAGATTTTACTGCACGGATTATTCATCTGTAAATTTTCAATTAAAGGAGACTACTGTTTTTATTTACCTGTATATACTGTAAATACAAAGTTATGTTCATATTTGTTTTTATAATATCAATGTACCTATGCATTTTTTTACATTTGTATGAATACAAACGCGCTTGTGTGTGTAGAATGTATATGGTTAAGCAGTGAGGAATATATTGGAGGCTTTCAAGGTTAGAAGAGGAATAATTAGATCTAAAAGGAAATAATACATTGAGATGTCGTCTAATCAGAGGTCATTGATTCCATCATTCGATTCAAGACACAGACAGACAGACAGACAGACAGACAGACAGACGAAGGGGAGGGGTGTCGATGATCGTAGAACTTTCACGCAAAACTTATAGTTTATTTTGTTTTTATTCTTACAGGTCAATTCCAGATATTTTAAAATTAAATTTGTGGTTTTGTTTGGTCATACCGTGTAATTGTGAATGTATTTAGATCCTCTGAATTATTTGTGAGATTCTCAGTAGTTTTGTAACTATGCGAACTTCATTAATTTGTAGTAAACAAGAGAAATAGCTAAAATTGTATGGTACATAATAGTAACTAGGGCTGTTCATTATTTTCTGCTACTTTGTAATTGCTTATACTTTTGTAAATACTTATAGTTTTTGGTATCTTGACTTCTTAACTAATAATACTCTTGTCATATCCTGGTAGCATTGTCTTAAAGGTATTTGCTGCACTTACTTTTTAGCCTTCTACTATACCTCCGTTCCTACTTCCTTTCTTCCATGTTGCTGTTCAGCCTCTTAACTTTTTAGCCATCCTGCAACAGCCGGGTTTTCCCCCTATTGAATATGACTGTTGAATGGTCTCCTTGGCCCTAGTACTGGGCCATTTTACCCAGATTCAGTATTCCATTCCAGTCAATGCATTGAATAACCTTGTACTATAAATGCAAGGTTCCCTCAGTTGCACCTTGCACTTCCAAGTCCCGGCGCTAGTCCCCATGACCCAAATTCATAAATTCATATTTCCTTTCTCATTATCAGATCTCAAAATTCCTGAGTAACGTTTTTCATGAACACTCTGTGCTTATTTATAACATGTTGTATGTGAAAGACGGCAAAGTCCGTTGTAAGAAGAAATTATTAGGAATAATTTACGTTATAAACAAATATCATTTGTTTTGACCGAGTGTCGCCTTTTGTGAAAAAAATGCTTTAGGTTAAATTCCTTTGATGATGAAGGAGTGACTCTAATATCTCCTTGAATTAAGATCCCCGGCAGGGAATTCATTTGTGCAAGAGACATGATGAATATCCCAGTTGTAATTTCCTGTATTTTTATGTATGTCCGGTTTTATTGCTTCATAAATAATATTGATATGTTTTCGTTATTCATCAACGAATTCTCTAGTGTTTTCCACTGTTTTATTCAACTGAATTATAATTTTGGCTTTCCAGTTAGATGAAAAGGGCCGCTATAGTTGTACTTTTTCTATATATTATGGAAATAAGTCTACCACCTCTTATTTAGAAGTGGCTAAGGTGTGCGAAAATAAACAGAAAACGGGTTTCCTTTAAACAAGAGAACAATTTCGGGAGTACATTGTTGACGAATCAGAGTATGGTAGTGGCCCTGTGTAAAGACTTAATACTTGTATCTTAGTCATATTGAGCATCGGTAAAATGTCCGTATTGTTTTAATACTGCTGTTAATAAAATAGAATTACAGTGTCAATGGATGGTTTGGTGATTTTTTTCATTGTGCTAACGAAATGTTGACATACTGTACTGTTCGACCAGGTTCTTACTGCACATGTAAGCTTAAGGAATATGGAAGGAATACTGTTATTCCGTCCTTCTTCTTGGTCTTTTGTATGATAGTTGGATTGTGTTTTCATAATGATAAGACTAACTTAATTAAACGTGGGGGAGTCTGACTGGGTTCTGAACCAAAATTAATTTGTTCTCACTTGCTTTCTAAGAGATTTTTGAAAACTAAAATACGATTCTTTTTGCCCTTGTGAGAAAGCATTTAGTTTTTCACAGAGATAGGAGCCTGTATTGAGGACAAGTTGTGAAGGGCTGATTTTTTGGTAGAAAAATTACTTTATGTAATTCTGCCAGGGAGTTAGAAAGTATTGGTATATTTTATATTCCCATTTCAAATGTTTTTTTCTTTTTATCATCTATATTGAGTTTCATAAAGCTACTAAAGCTCACGCTATCTTTAATGAAGAAAAGTTATTT
The DNA here is from genome assembly GCF_036898095.1 of Palaemon carinicauda. NCBI lineage: Eukaryota > Metazoa > Arthropoda > Malacostraca > Decapoda > Palaemonidae > Palaemon > Palaemon carinicauda. Next base: position 21,215,718 of record NC_090745.1, read on the forward strand.
TGTTTGAAAAAGGATACTCACGATTATGAGATTGATCCTCCCAGATATTTTTATAATTATTTTATTTATTGCAGAATTCGGATTATTCGCACATATGAGCAATCCTAAAAGATAAACAACATGCTAATAGATTTTCATTATAGAATGCCCATAAGTAATAGAAAGTATGGGGAGAATAAAAAGAAAATGAAAAACTATTAACTTTTCTTATGGTATCTTGGCCAGATTTTTTCCCTTTTAATTACGATTGTCTTACTTTGATGTTAATGGAAAGTTGGAAGATATTTAAAGAAACCATAACTTGGCCACACCCTGTGAGGGTTAAAACTTGATGTGGACAAAAACAAGTTATTCCCATCTCAGTTAATTACCTAAATACATTCCATCGTATGCGTTCTTCGCTATACCTATGTTGAGTTGGGAATTGTTTCCAGAATATTTTTACCATGTTCATTCTATTAGTTATTCGCAATATTCCAGTTTCCTAGAAGTTATATTCCAAAGAAGAAGGTCCTGATTGGTCCTTTCTCTTCAAGAGCTATTTTTGTATTGCTTGTAACAAATTCCAACGGATTTGTAGCCTATTTTTGCTTTGTAATAGTGTTTGTTTTCTTCGTGTTTTGATTGCTTAGTGTTTTCTTGTTTTCATGCAAGTTGTGTTTTGGTCTATACATTTTTTTCATTGATCTGTTGCGTTCAGAGGTGGGCTTTCATTTACAAGACCTTTTATTCTTTATTTTTACTTGCACACTTAATTCTTTTGTTGACTTTTTGGTTACGGAATTTTCAGTTTCTGAGTCACAGTGATTGATAGCTACGAATGGTCCTGTTAGATATGTGTAAATTACATTCTGTTTAATCTTTCCTTTTCAAAAAAAAAAGAAAAAAGTTTACAATCTCTCTCTCTCTCTCTCTCTCTCTCTCTCTCTCTCTCTCTCTCTCTCTCTCTCTCTCTCTCTCTCTCTCTCTCTCTCTCTCTCTCTCTCTCTCATACATGTTATCGTTTTGTTAACAACGACTCCTGTTTTAGATATTTTAGAATGTGATGAAAGCAAAGCCTTTTCCATAAACGGTTTATGTTCGTTAGTACAAGTGCTCTGGGTATTTTTGGCTGCATTCGTATTATATCCTTATTTTTTTCCCCCAAATTTCCATTATTCTTTCTTCCTCTATGAGGCGGCAAGGTAGCAAATCCTGTAAACATGTCTATGCCTTTAGATGGTGAATCATAAGATCTTCACAGACGTTTGAATGTAATTTATTTTTGGGATCTAATTTCTCTTAAGATGATCTTTCCTAAACCTTTCCATACATGCATCTCCACTATAGAATAAAGAGAAAGTGGCTGATATATATATATATATATATATATATATATATATATATATATATATATATATATATATATATATTCATTTATTTCTATTTCTTTCCTGTCAAGTCCAATGTAGTACAGCGGCATAGCACAAAAATTCATAAGAATTGTGCATTTTGTGATGGAAGCACCAAACATGGAGGAATGATAGAATATTATATTGGGAACATTTTCAGATATGGAACCACTTTTGTAGGAACCCCAAAGTGGCCGCCATATTGGATTTCAAAATGGCGGCTTACAAATCTTTTACTACAGATAATTCTGGTTATATACCAGCTAGAGACTTGGTTTTAGTGTCTAGATGTACATATTTGAGGTCTAGGAATTGAATGGTTCTAGTTAGAAGTTGATTTGGTGACGCCATATTGGATTTCAAGATGGTAGGCTAAAAAAGAGAAATTTATGACTGATATATTTGGTTATGTGCCAGCTATATACTTGATTCTGGTGTCTAGATGTACAAACGTGAAGCCAAGGAATTAAATAATTGTAATGAAACATATTTTAATTCACATTATCAACTGATAATCAAGTGATAATCCTATAATTATTATGTACATTTATATGCTTGTAATTATACACACGACAAGCAAGAGAACTTGCTTATCAATCAATTCAATAACACGTAAGTTCTGCACAGTTCCAAATCAGTCTGAGCAATCACCATCACAGCCACATAGTACTGTGCATTTCAGAGCTGCTTTCTTACACTTGCATCTCCCACTGCAACCTTTTTTGCTCCCACAAGAGATCAGTTCATAGCAGGATTTGGCAGCTTCTGGTAGTGTTGTCCACAAAGGATCAAACTGTCTGTCATTTTCCACCCACCCCCAGTCACATTATGATGATAGAGTGCAGCGTGGGACAAGAGACTGCCCCCAACAATATCCACCCTGGTACGTAGCCCTCTTCACTTGCTGTTCTAGGGCTACCTGTGTTGGAGGTATTGCTTCAATAGATCGCGCTTTCTTTGCAAAGAGTTTCTTCCTTGCCAGATTCACCTCTGAACATGTACATGTTCGGTCGTACAGGAGTACTATGTATCTCTCCAGGGTTGCCAATGTGTCCTCAGAAATCTCACTTGGTGCAGATGCCAAGGTCAGAAATGCATTTGTCACTTCTGGGAAAATTTCCCATACTGCCCATGCAGTTATCTTGCCACGACCTGCAAAGCTCGAGACTGTATCACACCCTGTGATTGCATGGAAGACTGGCAGTGCCTTGGATTTGTCTGGCCCCAGTGAACCAGCCAGCTTGTGTGCTGCTATGTAGCGGAAGCTCTTGCCAGTACCAATTGCTAGCCATAGTTCATCGACTGCCTCATGTACCTCCTGGGCCATCCACACAGCAAGAACCACCACATCTGTGTCCACGGTACGGATGAGTATTCTGCGGTGTCCAGATTTAACAGCATCTGCTGCATGAACCATCATGCACGTGTCCGCTTCCTCGTGATTGCATGGGGCCAAAGCTGCTGTGTCTTCAAAGGGTGGTACAGCAATGACCTGTTGATATAAGCATAAAAATGTCATATATTTAGTGAAGGCGGTCCACTGATCATCAAAAAAATCTATATGAAATTAACATTAATTTTTATATTACAGATCCATGACAATGTGGGTATATGTATTGACATATGATATAAACAGGGGGATTCAGATTGCCTGTTCACCGTCAGTAGCAATCAGCTGTTTCTCTGGCACATTGATGGACACCATGACCTGCTTAGACAGGAAGCGGAAGAGTTCTTCCTTGTTCTCTTCGACACGGAGGAATGTGTGCCAGTTCCCTGGTAACAGGGCAGTGCCATTAACACGTCTGCGGATTCCCTTGCCTTTGTTAGCAAGGGCTAACAAAGGCAAGGGAATTGCCTTCAAGCTGCCTAAGTTTGCATAGCGGTCCCACACTAGATCCAGACGAGAATGATTTTGAAGCTGTGACAGAATGTATGGAACGAATACATCTGTGGCATAGTCAAGAAATTTTTTGCTGTGGCCAGGGTTAGCATTTGAACCACTGCAGCCCCATCGAGGATCACAGAAGAGACTTGTGGTGGGTGAGACGTTGGTTCAACAAGCTGTTCCAAAGGCCTCAGCAAGTCAGATTTGGAACCAAAGCGGATCCGTCCATTTTGTGATAGTACAGGCAGGTGTGCACTGTTCTCATGTTTGAAGAACTGCTCGAGATTGCCATCTCTGGTTTGGCATGCGATGTATAGTCTGGAGAAAAGCTCTGAATCACTCCTTGCAGAGGCGAGTTGTTGCTTGCTCTTATTGGCACTTTTCACATTGATGGATGCAAAGAATGGAAGTTTGTTGCGTTTGATGACATCATTGAGTGATTTGGATCTGTCTGCCAGACGTTCCTTCACAAATAAATGGAACTGATCTCGTCCCATCTGCACAGCTGTACGCACACTCTCTACTGCAGCAGGGCCCTGGATCTCCTGTGTGTCTAGGACCAGCAAATCTGTACTTTCTTCTTCAAAGGGGTTGCCCATCTCCTCGATGACTGCTGTCAGTGCACGGACATCTTGGACAAATTTCTTCTGTACACTGTTGGTTTGCTCATGGTGATGGGTGTGCTCTCCTTTTTGGTGCAGTTGTTGTGAGGTCTCAAATTCTGTGATGACCCGAGCAACTTCAGGGCCATCCACCATCCACCGTCGAAGGGCACTTGGATTTTCAGTGAGACCCACTGCCCCGCCATCACCTTTGACCATGGCATTGTTTTGCTCATGTGCCTGGTCTAAGGCAATGGCGGAAAAAGCATGCCTGGTCTTCTTGGATGTGAAGTGGCCCATATGGAACTTGGCAGCAACATCTGGATGTTTCTCTGCAAGGCAAACCATGTCCCTGATGTGCACTGGAAACCAGCGAGCATAGTGGACATGATCTAATGCAGCAAACCATGCAGCTAGCTCGGGTAGGGTGTCCATGTACAGTGTGAAGTTCGACTCTCTAAGTGAACGTATGAAGAGGAGTATAGAGAGCTCCAGGTGAAATACAGTGGCCTAGTACTGAAACTGGAGACATGCCACTGCTCTCATGTCACACCATGCCTCAAACTGCAATAGTTCCTCATCTCTTGCTGTCGCTCTTTCTTTGTATCTAGTATTTGCATGGTGCTGAAGTATGTGCAGGGCAGCAGCAGTTACCTGGTGGGCGCATCTTGTACGGCTGACATGAGCTGCATGCAAGGAGTCTGCTGTGCCTGTTGTTGCTATCTCTGCCTGAACCAATGCCTCTGTCCAACCACTGTCTTGCAGCCAGTTTCCTGCTGTCTTCCAAGCTGCCATCTCTGTGTGTAGAGCACCTAGCATTACTACAAATAGATCTTCACCAAATGTGTCTGGCCAGTTCCATTGCACCTCCTTGGCGATTGCATACAGTGGTTGGTCCAGTGTGATGACGGGTATCTGTCCAGGATTTAGCTCATTGACCGCTGCTTTCACTACATCCATGGCATGACGGATCATTGCCACTGAGTGGGCTTGGTCATGGAAGAGGGGTAGCAAGGCAGTGGGTGTGACTGTGATATTAGTATGCTGGGCTGCTTGGCTCTCTGCATGATGTGCAGCCCACGAAATGTTTCCTGGATTCTGCGTATCGCCACTGTCACATGCATCTTTCACAGCCTGGAGCCACTTCTTCTCTTTATCAAGCTCAGCTTGTGCAGGATTCCTCTGCAGTGACGCTTGGGTTCCAGCTGGTACATGGTTTTTTTGGGCAGGTGAAGTAACTGGTGGAAAATGACGGACAGTTTGATCCTTTGTGGACAACACTACCAGAAGCTGCCAAATCCTGCTATGAACTGATCTCTTGTGGGAGCAAAAAAGGTTGCAGTGGGAGATGCAAGTGTAAGAAAGCAGCTCTGAAATGCACAGTACTATGTGGCTGTGATGGTGATTGCTCAGACTGATTTGGAACTGTGTAGAACTTACGTGTTATTTAATTGATTGATAAGCAAGTTCTCTTGCTTGTCGTGTGTATAATTACATGCATATAAATGTACATAATAATTATGGGATTATCACTTGATTATCAGTTGATAATGTGAATTAAAATATGTTTCATTACAATTATTTAATTCCTTGGCTTCACATTTGTACATCTAGACACCAGAATCAAGTATATAGCTGGCACATAACCAAATATATCAGTCATAAATTTCTCTTTTTTAGCCTACCATCTTGAAATCCAATATGGCGTCACCAAATCAACTTCTAACTAGAACCATTCAATTCCTTGACCTCAAATATGTACATCTAGACACTAAAACCAAGTCTCTAGCTGGTATATAACCAGAATTATCTGTAATTAAAGATTTGTAAGCCGCCATTTTGAAATCCAATATGGCGGCCAGTTTGGGGTTACTACAAAAGTGGTTCCATATCTGAAAATGTTCCCAATATAATATTCTATCATTCCTCCATGTTTGGTGCTTCCATCACAAAATGTACAATTGGTTTGCTATGCCGGTGCACTAATGGCATTGCCAGGCGTAAAACTCCCCGTTCCTCGGGGTTCTAGGAATTCTTGCCGCATACATTTTCGCCGTAGGACTTTTTGTCACGGACTTTTTGCCGTAGGAAACTTTGCCACTAGGTATTTTTGCCGTAAGGAATTCTTGCCGCAAATTGCATATTACTTTTATGATTTAAAGGTATATGAAAGAGTTGACCTATAAAAGAAAATAAGTATAGTGGCCTACATACATACATCTAATGCGATGGATGGTCTCTGAAAATTAGCTCTTACTTATGAAGTTTTAAACAAGCAGTTTTAGCCTATACATACACTCCACTTTTCTTTGAGAAATAGCTCGTGCTTCTAAAGTTTAAATCAAGTTGTTTATAAACAAGAAGTATACATACCTACTTACATACATACATACACGCATACATCTAATTAGCTCTTACTTAGTAAGTTTTAAACAAGCAGTTTTTAGCATACATACATACACTCTACTACATACATGAATGCCGTATAATTAATAAAATATATTTAAATTATGAGTATAAAAGGGTATGAAGTCATCTTCGCCACTGTCATATAATAAAAAGTTTTCGCCACTTTCGAGACGCGTAAAGTCTTCAGGAATTGCATAGCCATTTCTTGCATTAGGAATAGGAGGAGCCTGTACATGAACCTGCCTCCATTTCCTAATATTTCGAGACAAAGTTGCAGTAGATGGCATAAGATAACATCCCGCTTCATCTAAGCTAGCAGAAGCACTGGCAATCAATGATCTTGCAGACAACTGGGAATTAGTAGCATTTTCTTTCATTTTTGCTAAGGTGGAGTACACTTTTGGTTTTGTTGGGTTAGCGGAATGGCTATGTTCACCAACAGTTTTGCATATTGCTATATCACCTTCACTTTCCAGAAGTGTGTGGACTCTTGCTTTACAGTTTTCAATTTCACACTTCCAATAAGTTTTACTTTCTAATGTTCTGTCGATTCTGTATACGAAATTATTATCGTCAACTAACTTTTCTCCTCCACGGATAGTTTTCACAGTATGCGGCATTTTGAACGGCTTGAATAATGGAACATAAATTTATTCTAAGCCGAAAAAAGTTACAGTTATTTTAATTATTTTCCAACTTTAGAAATACATACATAGATCTGTGTGTGTATGTATGTATGCAAGTAGGTATGTAACAACTTGTTTTAAACTTTAGAAGCACGAGCTATTTATCAAAGACCAGTGGAGTGTATGTATGGGCTAAAACTGCTTGTTTAAAACTTCATAAGTAAGAGCTAATTTACAGAGACCATCCATCGCATTAGATGTATGTTTGTAGGCCACTATACTTATTTTTTTTTTTTTATAGGTCAACTCTTTCATATACCTTTAAATCATAAAAGTAATATGCAATTTGCGGCAAGAATTCCTTACGGCAAAAATACCTAGTGGCAAAGTTTCCTACGGCAAAAAGTCCGTGACAAAAAGTCCTACGGCGAAAATGTATGCGGCAAGAATTCCGGTCACCGTTCCTCGGATAGGGGTGATTCGTTGAGAAGAGTTGAATCTCTGCGCGTGTGAGTGCATATCTATCTAAATATTTAGTCATCATTTGGACGGGTCGCATACACTAGCATATAATGTATCAATGAGCTGGAGGAAGGATTCGAAAACGAAACATTGATCAAGCTCTTGCGTATTATCACACCTCTTCAGAGTCAATATCTTGCTTCCAATATATATATATATATATATATATATATATATATATATATATATATATATATATATATATATATATATATATATATATATGTATAAATATATATATATGTGTGTGTGTGTGTGTGTGTGTGTATGTGTGTGTATCCCTTTTTGAGTGGGGATACCTAAACGTAATGAAAGGATTTGTGCATCGCCATGATCAGGAAAGCTGTACTAGTCACGGACACCCATAGTAGATTGGTTTGTTGTGACCGAGTACACAAAAATTTCCCGTCGTCACCAGTCGGCAATTGCCCAGCGTGGTGATGAAAACTGGCCAAATCCCCAACATAAGGGCATGTCTGAGGCCTTTGTCCTGCAATGGACTAGAAACGGCAGCATTTGTTGTTGCTGTTTTTGTATATATGTATATATATATATATATATATATATATATATATATATATATATATATATATATATATATATATGTGTGTGTGTGTGTGTGTGTGTGTATTTATAATCAATTTTATTGTTGTTATTATTAATTATTATTATTAATGATAATAATAATAATATTGATAATAGTTATTATTATTATTATTATTATTATTATTATTATTATTATTGCCTTCGCCAAGGAGGTTATGTTTGTTTGTTTGTCCCCAGCCTAACTCATAAAGATACGGGTTAATATTTATTCCAATTGATAAAGAAAAAGACCGAATGTGCTGCTCAAAAGTAAATTTTAGAAGTAAGAATGACACCTAGAATTGTAAATGAGTTGCACTGTATGTATGTAGTTAAAGATACATTATCAATGCAGATATCTGGATGTTGATGAGCCACTGTCTTTGACCATCTTATAATTATATTTTGAGTTATATTAGGGTTCAGCTTCATCCTTTATGATTTGCACCATGTCCTAATTTTAGCTAGATGTCTATTAAAGAGAGTCAGCAACCATAGGAATACATGCAGATGGATTTAATGCAGAGAGTAGCACCACCTACATAAATATACAGCTGAAAAATTTCAGTAATGATTCTAAGAAAAACTTGTATACTACCATCTGTGTAAGTTTAAAATCAAGGGCATTATGTTGATTTAAGACGGTCAGTATCAGCACTAAAATCAAGGCCAATTATACGCACTTCCTGATCACAGTCAATGGATTTCTGTATAGCATTGGAGATTGTACGAAAGGTGTCATATGCTCCAAAACATTTGCAAAAATGTAAACTGCAAACTATTGAATAGAGGATTACTTTCAGCATACCTATGTAGACTTTTGCAAAAGCTTTAGATAATATGATAGTTATAGAAATTGGGTGGTAATCAGCAGGGGTAGAGCTAGCAAAAACACATTTACGTAGTTGAGTAACATTTCTAACTCTATTCTCGTATATTGTTGTAAAATGCCATATATGGAAAAGATTTATAAAAGATGGAGTTGCTCTGACCAAATTTTCATTTTAAGACATGTTGTACAACAATGCGTAGAATAGAGAAATTCACTTTTGATGTTATCTGTGGACTATGAAAAAGCCTTTTATAGTGTGTAACGGCCAGTTTTGTGGAGAGTCCTGCGTTATTATGAAGTTCCTCTAATATGTAAATTTGTTTCTGTTCAGGAACCTAGCAAGTGCAAAGTTAATGTTAGTGGAGTCCTATCAAACGAATTAACTGTGAACCTATGTTGTTTATCCTCCTCCTGGACTTTTTAGTGCATAGAACAGTTGAGAATGGTGAAAAAGGATTGGACTGGATTGGTAATAGGAAATGAACTGACCTACAATATGGTGATGACGCTATCCTTATTAGCAGAACACCTTAGGATTTGCAATGCTTGCTCACCAGAATGCCTGAAATATCACATAAGGTTAGGCTCAAGATAAGTAATAGAAAGGGAGATTATGAGAACGGAATATGCAATGGAAGTCGAAACATCATTGGAAGGAGAAAGGAATAATGAGTTAGAATCATTTAAATATTTAGGAACTATGATATCTAATATAGGGTCTTTACAATTGGAGTTTAATGAAAGATTGAAAAAAGAAATCAGATAATGGCTATGTTGAGTAGAATTTGAAAGTCAAACCGCCTGAAATTACATAGAAAAATCAGGCTATATATCAATTTAGTGAGATTGGTGTTACTCTATGGACATGAGTCGTGGCATGACACTGAGACAATATCCAACAGATATTTTCGGATTTAAGAGCAAAGACCTCAGAAGAATATTGGGAGTTAGAAAGGAAACTACAAGAGAGATTACTGGAGTGCCATATGTGGATGAGATCATGGTAACGGGTTGATGGAGATGGTTTGGGCATGCTCTTCGCACTCTCAAAGAGAGTTTAGTTCACCAAACTTTTAACTTGGCTCCACAAGGCACTAGAAGAGCTGTAAGACCAAGACTTACATGGCTGAGGTCTATGAAGCGTGAAGTAGATGAGGAAGAATGGAGAAATATTGATTTAAAAGCTCAAGATAGAGACGAATGGTGAAATCTAACCGAGGTGCATCAATGGGCGTAGGAGATGATGATGATGACTTGTAGTAGACTAGGAAGAAAATATGACCCAAGTATCTCTCGGTTATAACGTCATACAGAATAAGCTATAAAGGTTAAGAGTAATATGTAACATTTAATGCGATTGAAGCCTAATTTATTGAAATAGTAAGATTATAGAACGTATAGTGTTTGTCGCATGAGTACGACTTCACAGAGTGTAAAGAGCACCTTTTTTTTTTAAATCTTTACTCTGAGAGATTCGTAAGTCATGTCATCATTTAATATTGCTGCAATGTACAGCCATTTGTCATTCGTTATTAAATTCCCGGTGGAGATGCATACTCTTATGGTTTAATGGCGTCCTTTCTCTTTCCCTCTTATATTTAGAGGTTTTTGTATATAAGAAGAAATAAACAACCTTACATGGATACTTTTCTAAATGGATGTGTTATTTTTTCATGTGATTGAATTTTTAGTTTTCCTGGTCATTGCGAATGAAAAGCTAATTTCTTGAGCTGGTGTTTGTAATTTAGATAATCAAATATGAAAAATTCGAATCTCATCTTTTCTGCACAGCATTGAGAACAGAATTATTATGTGTTAATTCTCTTCGAGGCATTTGGAAAAGTTTAGAAATGTAGTAAAAAAGGCGGTTGTAAGACGTGTTGTGTAACCTGTATTCATTACTTACTTACTTTGATTGCTGCTTTTCCGGTCCCATACAACAGGGGAACCCCACTCTCTACAGGACCTCCACTGTCGTTATACCTTGTTCGTTCAGAGTATTTAACATTTCATATCACATATTGTTCATTTACTGTTAAATCGTCACTGTCAAAAGACTCATGAAATAAGAAAGTCTTCAGTTTCCTTTTGAAAGCCTTGATGTCTTCCGTCATTCCAATGTTTCGTGGGAGCTTATTATATAGTTTTGGGGCCGTATATTTAAAGGCTCGGGAGCCTAAGGTAGACATATATCTAGGTTCCAACAGTTTGCACCAAAATTTTGAATGAAAAGGAGATGAGAGAAACAAAAAACATTGTAGATGACCTAGAAAAGGTGTTAGGGCGAAAGGGTCTTCATATCCAAGGGCGATAGGCCGTCCACGATATGGGTTTTTGCAGGTGGTGGTCAACACTGCTGATGATGTGGACGTTTCTATATAGGAAGAACGTCCTTGATTTAGCAGTTAAACGATGAACGTGGCAGTGAATGCTGATTAGTTTCTCAAAGGAGCCATCCCTCTAGAAGAGTAAATTATTTGTTAGTTTGGTTATTTAATTTATAAACAAAATGAGATTATGAGAAGTAAAATGCCACTTTCTCTTGATGGTTAAGTATTTAATCAGATGGTCCTGCCAGTATTTACGTATACATCAGAAACTTGGAGCCTTATTAAAGCCTGAGAACATAAGTTGGTTACAACTCAAAGCGTTATTGAAAATATAATGATAAGATCATCATCATCATGGATACGAGAGTAAGCTAATTAGAATTTCCTCTAATTATAATTAGAGGAAATTCTAACATCATGTGAGAATAAGAATAAGTGTACGTTTGAGCGCGTGCGTGTGCGTGTGTACAGTGAGTGTGTTGTAATGTTGAATTTTCAAATTTAAATTAGAACGGTATTTTTTAGTTTCTTTCCGGAAAATGGTAAATAAATACTCTCTCTCTCTCTCTCTCTCTCTCTCTCTCTCTCTCTCTCTCTCTCTCTCTCTCTCTCTCTCTCTCTCTCTCTCTCCTCTCTCTCTCTGTATTCTGTACATTTTTTCATATCTCAAGTATTTAGAAAAACGTGAATGGAATGCATTAAAAAAAATGATACTGAATTTTTAAACGTACGCTTATATTCTCACTTACAAATACGTTTTGAATGTAAGCTTATGTACTGGTGTGAAATGATGGTATCATTTTCCAGTTTACTTAAGCCGTATTTTTTTTTTTTTTTTTTTTTTTTTTTTTTTAATGAAAGGACTAGTCTTAATAACAACACCAACGTAATTGCTTGAATTAATATTTCAACATGCATTTCGTCAGGGACTAAATGTTTAATGGTAAATATGGGTATGAGTGACGGTTTGCGGATGATATATTACTGATTAGGGTTTATAAAGAGAAATTGTGAAGTATTAAGAGGAGAAAATTATAAATGCTTGTAGGCAATAGAAAGGTTAAAAGAATAAATGGACATAGGGGAGGTGGAGCAATGGATATGGTAGAAGTATGGAAACGGCTGGTGTGCATAAGTTATATTGATAACGAAGGATGAGAGAAAAAGTGAGCTGCATAATAGGCGAGGCATGAAAGGTATCTGAACTTGTACAAAAACGGAGAGAAACTTAAATTGACTATAATAGTAAAGTTAGGCCATCATGGTGGGATTGGTAGGTCAACTATAGTTTATGTTGTTAAAGTACCGCTGTTAAATGATATTTTAAGTAAAAGAGTGAGAAATATGGTGTATGCGTATAGGAAGCAAAGATAATTACTAGAAACCAGAGATAATGGTTAGTAAAGGAAGAAGCAGGGTATTTTTAGAAGCCTTGCTCATGTGGACGATTGCGTGACGATAGTTGAGTAAAAACACTTATATAGATGGTATGAAAAAATTATTAATTTGCAAAGCCTTACTACACAGGCAGTACAAGATAGAGGTGAATGATATCATAGCTGAGCTGGACTTCCTGTTGAGACTTTTACGTATTTATATGAAGTGGCTAATTTTGTGGATATTTTTGCACATTGGTTCCATCCACACTCAGCAGTCATATTTTATATAAAACGGTAAAATATCGAAATATATTATATATATATATATATATATATATATATATATATATATATATATATATATATATATATTGTGTGTGTGTGTGTGTATATATATATATATATTATATATATATATATATATATATATATATATATATATATATATACACATATATATGTAAATTTACATACATACATACATACATGCATACATACATAAATACACGTGTAATTATATAATATATATATATATATATATATATATATATATATATATATATATATATATATGTATATATATGTGTGTGTTTATATTTATATTTATATTTATATGCATACATATTTATTGCGAAATGTTTCAAATACTAATTATTACATCTCGTATTTGGTAAATTCACTTGTATTTAAAAACACTATTTTTAGCCAACCACATATTATTAATACACGCAAGTTAAATGGGACTGTATATAGGGGATTAAAATATTAGTTGATCGCAAAGTGATCTATTATGAGATGTCGACTGTAATTCATTGATTCTTTGTCTATCACGTGACCCCATTACGCAATTGATGATACTAATTAGATTAATTAATAATTTGTATGGAAAGCTTTATTACTACAGTCAACCCCCGCACAGATTTAACTCTCTCTCTCTCTCTCTCTCTCTCTCTCTCTCTCTCTCTCTCTCTCTCTCTCTCTCTCTCTCTCTCTCTCTCTGCGTATATGCGTTTTGTTTTGCTCAATTGTAGATGAACATATTTTTATCTTCAAAGAACTTTATAAATAGATACGGGAAATATCTTTTCCATGTTATATTTTCCCTTATGATTATTAGATTATGTGGAAAAAGCACCCTCTCTCTCTCTCTCCTCTCTCTCTCTCTCTCTCTCTCTCTCTCTCCTCTCTCTCTCTCTCTCTCTCTCTCTCTCTCTCTCTCTGCGCATATGCGTTGGCTTTTAATTAATTTTAGGTGACGAATTTTTTCTTTGTTGAACTTCGTAGGTAACCGGATTTATTGTCTTATATTTTCTTTAATTTTATTAGCAGGGAGAAATGTCTTTTTTATGTTTTCTCTTTTGACAATATTAAATTATATGGAAAAAGTCTCTCTCTCTCTCTCTCTCTCTCTCTCTCTCTCTGCGTATTCCCCATTTAGCACGATAGGAGCATCCTTCCCTGCTCCTGCATCCCTGAACTCTGGGTTCCATGCATCCCTTGTCATGAGTCTATCCCCTCTTAACGCATCCTCCCCCCCTTTGCAAAACCCCATGGGGAAAATTCCCGCCAACCCCCACTTTCCTACTCTTTCTCCTCCCCCTCACCTCCCTTTACTTCAATCGCCTACTACCTCTCACGTGCTGTTGCTAGGCCTGAAGTCTCACGGAGGGAAGGGGCCTCCTCCCTCTGGTTTTGCTCTCTCTCTCTCTCTCTCTCTCTC
>NC_090745.1:21235001-21242501 GCF_036898095.1 Palaemon carinicauda
GTGTTTTCTGAGTTTTTAGATTATAACGAAGAATCGTATACAATATTTCAAATGTGTTTTGCTTCCATGTTTTTCGCTTTCTTGTTTCTCCTATGTAAATGTAGACCATTTCTAGCCCCCAGGACTGGTAATGCATTTTTAAAACTTCTCAATTATTCTCGGGAATCTGACAGTACGTGGGGTTACCGCAGACTCCAAGGATAGTTTTACGCAGCTGTTGAAAATGTAAGATTTAAAATTATCGCAAAGCTAGCCCTTTTTCATAAGGCTTCCATGACAGCTAGTGTAATATCAATGCCATGGACCTCAGGTATTTTCCTCTAAAGATTATTGGAATATTGTTATCTTGCGTAAATTATTTCACCTGCATCCTTCGACTCGTTGCCCTCCAGGTGAAATTCCAGTACTTGAAGCGACAGTTGCTTGTGTCCTACAGTCTATAATTGGGATAGAGGAAATTATCTAAAATATTGATATTAGTTAGGGTTGTGGTGGGCTATTGAAAACATCCCTGCTTGGCGATCTGCCGAACTGGGGTTCGACTCCCGCTCATGCTCGATAGTTTCATGTAGAATCTACAACTTCGCCATCTCTCTGATCTAAGAATAGAGGGATTTCGTGATCATATAGGTGTACCTGCCGAGTCATCAGCAGCCATTGCCTGATCCTCCTTAGCCCTAGCTTGGGTGGCGATGGGCGTGGTCGCTGATCATATGTATATATGGTCAGTTTCTAGGGCATTGCCACGATCCCTTGCATCTGCCATTCATGAGAAACCTTTAAACCGTTCGTAAATTCCTATAAGGAACCTCCAGTATTATTGTTTGTTGAATTTGTACCTTGCAGGATATTGTTGTTACACATTTTGCTGGATTTAAGAATCTTTTTTTCTGTTAAAGTTTCACGCTCTATGTCAGATTATCAAGTGACAGCGGACTTTCTACGCTTTATTGTTTTATGTAAAAGAATTTTTTAAGTGCGTTAGAGTCTAAAATAATGACCTACAATATTTACGGTATTTTTAGTTATATGTATTATTTATTTCATACGTTTCTGTATTTAATTGTGTTCTGAATTTCCTTTTACTTTTTATTTTTCATTTGATCACGGTGGCCTTTGTTGTGAGGTAACCAGTGTCCTTCTCGCGAGTTTCATATTATTTTAGGACTAGTGATGATCATTAAAACTTTTTAAGAAGCTATTTGATATATATTATTTTGGAGGTGTTTAGATTTACAAAACGATCCAACATAGCTGTTCAGTTTAATTAAATGTATGTTAAACTGCGCCACCAAAATATATTGATTTCTATGCAAATCCTGGTAGTGGTTAGTGCTTTATCTGGGAGCTTTGTACTTCCCAATTTCTACCTTAAAAAGTATGACATTGATTTTTTTTTTCTAGCAAAACCCCCATTTTTCATCATAGATTCACTAAATAAATTGATTACAGTAGTGATCTTGAGTTGATAAATGTGTGTATTTAAATCGTTTCCTAGCCTTCACAGAGAAATTATGTTATGAAACGACTCTCTTATTGTGTATTTCTGTTGTCTATTTTGCAAATAAAAACTAGATGCCATATTCCAAGGACATTTATTGAGAACTAATACTCCTAAAGTCTTCTTTTATGTGAATTCATATATCTTTTTATTTTCATATTTGCTTTGAAGTTTTCTGGAATTTACATTTGAGTTCTAACAAAAGTTTTTTCGGTTTTGTTTTGAAGAATCTTGCTTTAGTATTTGAGGGCTTAAGTAGTATTATAAATGTTAAGACCGGGCCTTAATGGTCCTCGAATTGTTTTGTTAAAGATTTTTTTTTTTACCAAGGATTAATGCCGTAGATTTTTTTATTCATTGGGACCTGAGAGCCAGAATACTGGAGAGAACTAACAGTAAAAATCTATTAAATAATTTCTTGTCCAGTGTTCATGGTGAATTATGTCAAATCTTTTAAACAAGGAAAAATGAATATCTTTCTTTCCTGTAAGTTTATCCATAGAAAATAGATTAGTAATTATGGTGGTGTATTGACTTTTGTGGAATTGTAACCCTTTAATTTGGAAACATTGTTTTTGATGATGATGATGATAATTGTAGGCGTCACAGAGCGAAGACGTGTTTTGGCACAGAGCTCTGTTCACAACTCGTCCTGAGCCGCGTTTTTAGCTTTTGTTTCTCGTTTATAAAACCATTGACGAAGATATTAGTTGATATCATGGTGAAACTAAAGTGAAGAAGATATAGTATGTCATGTCTGCCCCTGACCCCGTGTACTGTCCTAAATGTCAAACCACGGACAGAGACGCAAAGAAGTGGATAGGATGTGATTGCAAGAGTGTTTTCATAAGAAATGTGTCTATAGTGACAAGCATCAGTGATAAAGAAGTTTTAAACTTGAATTCGATATGGCCATACTGCGTTGAAGAAGCCAGAACAGCTAAGTTACAGATATTAGAATTGGAGGAGCACTTGAGAGTGAGGGACCATAATTTGAGTGCACAAGAGGCGAGAATTGGTGAATTGGAAAAACAAGTTGCGGAGCTTAACACATACGCAGCAAATTCCACCCAGACCACTGCCCTCACTGAGAAAGGTGGTAATCTATCAATGAATATTGAATCAATCAAGGAAATATTTCAAACACTGATGGGCCCAAAATCAGGGAAAACAACAAATTAACGGAAAAGTGTCTATTGGCAAGTAAATCAACAAATGCAACAACTTGAAAGAATGAGGTCGAAGATGCACTTGAAGACATTCCAATACTTAAACGAGGTCAACCTCAAATGGAAATGTTGTTGTGAATTTTTGCAAATGAGAAGATCGGAGAGGAAACACCAAACAAAATTCAAACAATGGTTGTCGACACTGAGACGAGAAAAATTGGAAAATTATGCAATGTTTACAATGACGAAGATGAAATAGTAAATGCCTTTATTCAAAGAAATCGTTACCTAGACCAAATCCAAAATATAGAAGAGAAGATAAGTGTAGTACTAAAGAAAAATGATGCCGCTGGGACTACCCACTATGTGCTGAAATATGATCCTGAAGTTCGGAGGTCTATTCATGATAATGGGGACAAAGTTATGTTATGATGGGGTGCTTATAACATAGGTGATAGGTACCACGTGATCACCTGCTACCACAGTCAGAGTTATGTACATCTTGAAAAAGATTGCAAGTCTAAGAATGATGATAAAGTCTGTGGGAAATGGTCATGGAAAACATTCCACTAAGAAGTGTAATTCGCAACTGTCAAGCTGTATTAACTGCACAAAGTTAAACAAACCAAATGACCTCATAGTAAATTCAAGAGATTGCAAAGCTTATGATTTGGACGTCATAAACTGTGGCTATGTAAATGTACAATCAGTAGGTAATAAAACTATTCAAATTCGAGAATTGATAAACGGGAAATATTTGGACATACTAGCATTATCTAAAACATGGGTAAATAACTTTGACAAGGCTAAGATCACTGAAATGACCCCCCCCCCCCTCCCCCCCACACACACACCACCTTTTACATTCCAAGAGAGGGTAGGTCTGGTGGGGGTGTCGGGCTCTTCATTCATAAAAGTTACTCAAATCTCAAAATGTTGAAAAAAACTCGTGTAACAAGCTTTCAATATATAGAAATAAACTTCACGAAAAAAAAAAAAAACAGAAAAATATGCATTGTAACAGTTTACATATTTCCGAGAACAAAAGCCAGTCTCTTTTTTGAAGAATTCAGTGAACTCAATGGCGAAAAAGGAATTAGTTGTTTGTGGAGACTTAAATCTTTAGATGGATGACGCATCAAGTCCTGATGTTTTAGCATTTTGTGAGTTATTGAAATCATATCAGTTGGTGAGGAATGTCAACTGTGCAACTACTTTAACTGGGCATAAGTTGGACCTAGTTTTGAGTGATGGAATGAATAACATTGTATCTGACATAAATGTAGAAGAGAAATGCATGATCTCCCCTGTACACAAACTTATTACATTTTGACTACCTCTACAGAAACATGCAGTGGTGAAGTAAATAAACTTTAGACATAGATCAAACTTCTCTCCTACTGTATTTATTGAAAAATCACAAAGGAAATAAATGATGCTATCAACATTCCTTGCGATCATAACCAGCACTTGTTGGGAGCTGTGTGTTGACTGCCTTACGAGCATTTAGAATAGAGTGAGTAAAGGTGAATACGATACCATGTGTCCACTAATGGAAAACACTATAACTTTTAAAGACCAATCTCCTTGGTTTGATGATGAGAATTTAGAGAAAAAGAGAGAAAAAGACGTAAAGAAAGGAAGTAGAATCGGTTAAAAACTGAAAGTACATGGGTAGAATACAAAACTGCAATATGCCAAAACAGCTACCTACTAAGCAGGGAAAAAAGCGAATACTATAAGAGAAAGATCCGCGAAGAAGCAACAGATATAAGTAAGTTGTACCGCCTCCTAAATGGTATAATGGGAAAAGTAAATGATAAAAGGCTACCAGAGGGGTATGGCGACCATGAACTAGCAAATAATTTTCTAGTATTCTTTAAAGACAAAATAGAAAATGTAACTAAGTCATTTGTAAATATTCAACATAAGATTAAGGATACACCAGATACACACAAAATTGACGAGATTCGATAACATAACACAAGATGATATCACCAGGATTATCAAGAGAGCGAAGAAAACCAACCGTACGATTGACCCAATGCCAATATCTGAAGTAACTGGAGGTAGTAACCTTACTAGACTAGCTGAAATAATGATGAGAATAGCAAATACAAGTATCGAGAAGTGCAAGTTCCCCAAATCTGGAAAAAAAAAATGGCTATAGTCACACTGGTTCTGAAAAGTTCTCAGGATTATCAGGAATTAAACTCATATAAACCTATTTAAAATCTATCCTTTGCCTCAAAAGTGGTAGAATAGGTAATTCCTGAACAACTAATCTTACTTACTTTACTTGCTTTGATGGCTGCTTTTCCGGTCCTATACAGCAGGGGAACCCCACTCTCTACAGGACCTCCACTGTCGTTTTTACTTTGTTCGTTCAGAGTATTTAACGTTTCATATCGCGTATTGTTCATTTGCTGTTAAATCGTCACTGTTGTAGAGATGCTAGTGTTTGTTTTAGGAAGTGTGTAGATTGTTACAAAGGATATTTTTCTGTTTTTTTTTTTGGCGTAAAGTTTATTTCTATATATTCAAAGTTTGTTACACTAGTTCTTTTCAACATTTTGAGATTTGAGTAACTTTTATGAATAAAGAGTCCGACACCCCCACCAGACCTACCTTCTCTCGGTATGTGAAAGAAGGCGTGTGTGTTGGGGGGGACCGTCATTTCAGTGATCTTTGCCTTGTCCAAGTTATTTAACCATGTTTCATATGATGTTAGCATATCCAAATATTTCTCGTTTATCAATTCTCGAATTTGAATCGTCTTATTACCTTCAGATTGTATATTTACATAGCCACAGTTTATGACATCCTTAGTAACCATGATTAGTATTTTCTTCTTCTCTTTTTAATTCTAAGTCATAAGCTTTGCAATCTCTTGAATTTACTATGAGGTCATTTGGTTTGTTTAACTTTGTGCAGTTAATACAGCTTGACAGTTGCGAATTACACTTCTTAGTGGAATGTTTTCCATGAACATTTCCCACAGATTTTATCATCATTCTTAGACTTGCAATCTTTTTCAAGATGTACATAACTCTGACAGTGGTAGCAGGTGATCACGTGGTACCTATAACGTATGTTATAAGTACCCCATCGTAACGAAACTTTGTCCCCATTATCATGAATAGACCTCCGAACTTCAGGATCACATTTCAGCACATAATGGGTTGTTCCCCCCACCCTGCCCCCCGATTAATTTTTCTTCAGGACTACACTTACCTTCTCTTCTATATTTTGGATTTGGTCCAGGCAGCGATTTCTTTGAATCAAAACATTTACTATATCATCTTCATCATTGTACACATTGCAGATCATTATTTTTGGTTTTAGTTTAACGATTTTTCTCGTTTCAGTGTCAGCCACCAATGTCTGAATTTTGTTTGCCCCCTCTTCTCTGATTATTTTGTTTGCAAAGTTTACAATATTTCCATTCGTAGTTGACCTCGTGTTAAGTATAGGAATGTCTTTAAGTGCTTGTTCAACCTCGTGTTTTCTTTCAGTAATTTTAGTTGTTGCATTAGTTGATTTAATTATCAACAGATTTTTTTTCCTTAACTTTGTCAGCAAATGTCGGTTTCTCCGGTTTTGGGTCTATCAATGTTTGAAGTGTTGCTTTAATTGATGCCATATTCATGGCAAGAATTTCAACTTTCTCTGCCACTTAGAAGAAATAGAATCTTTGCTGGACAACCAGTCTGCGTGCAGAAAATTATACTCTACGGAGACAGCCATCTGTTATGTTGCAAGCGAGATGCTGGAAATGATGGATGAAAGTAAATGTGGTATTTTAATATTACTCGATCTTAGTGTTGCGTTTGATACATTTGTGCATGAACTGCTACTAAATGATCTACAGTCCATCGGTGTTGAAGATCAACCTTTCGAATACCTGAAAGACTACTTGATTAGCAAAAATGAACCTTTAAACACAGGGGTACCTCAGCGGAGTGTACTTGGCCCAATCTTGTGCTACATTTATACTATCGGTCTATCGAAAATACTACAAAGGCATGGTGTGAAGTTCAAACTATTTTCGGATGATACACAATTTTACTTCTCCATAAATTATATACCGAAGACAACACTACTGAAACTCTAAACAGAAGCCTTGATATTGTTAGAGAATGGATGACAATCAAACAACTAAAATTAAATTAGTACAAAGCTGAGTTTATCGTGGTGGGAAAGAAAAACAGCGTAGAAACTTAGTTGATATGCGGCCCCGAGACTAAATAATAAGCTCCCACGAGACACCCGAATGATGAAAGACATTAAAGTTTTCAAGAGGAAACTGAAGACTTTCTTATTTTGTGAGTCGTTCGACAGTGACGATTCAATAGTAAAGGAGCAATATGTGATTTGAAATGTTGAATACTCTGAACGAACAAGATAACATGACAGTGGGGTTCCCCTGCTGTATGAGACCGGGAAAGCAGCCGGTAATGTAAGTAAAATTCACATTGTGTAAACCACATCTTGTTTTTTTTGTGAGTCTGAATTCTATGGGGGCTAGAAACCTGTTTGTTTCAATCATTAATCACATGCTGTCACACATCATAACCACTGTTTTACTTCTTCTTGTAGCCATATAACACTTGCAATAAAATCCCATAGGCAAGACAATGCAAAAAATATTCTATCTTGTTCACAGAATGTTTTTTTTTTTTTTTTAGTGAAGAGACAGAGGCAAATGTGTCCCATAGTCGGTTAATTTACTTCTTATCCTCAGTAATTGCAAACATATCTTCAAAAAGCAGGAGTAGTTGAGTTATTCAATAAATACAGAGAATGAAAGAGAATTCTGCATTCTAGAAG
>NC_090745.1:21245001-21250001 GCF_036898095.1 Palaemon carinicauda
GGACGCCTCCACCATGGAATTTGGTTTGCAAACTTTTTCTCTTATTTCAGGGGACGTCTCTCCCCCCGGCTCCTTGCTCTCCTTGTTTCCTGCCACCTCTTTCCTTCTCATATCTTTACTTCCTTTCATTTTTTCACCTATTCTCTCTCTCTCTCTCTCTCTCTCTCTCTCTCTCTCTCTCTCTCTCTCTCTCTCTCTCTCTCTCTCTCTCTCTCTCTCTCTCTCTCCTTCCTTTTCTTTCTTCCCCTTTTCCCTTTTTATTGTCATACCCTCCTCCCTTTCGTTCTCTCGTTCCCTCCCCTGTTTTTTCTCTTACCCCTTTTCCTCTTTCCATCCCTCACCTCTCCCCCCCCCTTCTCTCAACCCTTCTCTATTTTCCTTCCCTCACCTCTCAACCCTCCTCTGCTTCCTACTCTCATTTCCTTCTACTTTCAATCCCTCCTCCCTTTTCCTTCTCACACCTCGCATACTTCCCACGTTTTCTTTATTTCACCCCCACTTCCCCTTGCCTTTTCTCACATCTTCTCTCAACCCTTCCCCCTTCCTCTCATATCCTCCTACGCTCAATCCACCCCCTCTCACTTTCCTCAATCCATCCTCCTTTGAACTCTCTCACTCCTATCCTCCTTCTACTCTCCCACTCCCTCTTCCTCACTGGACCAAAGCCCCCGAGTGTCCGAGAAAGGTTGTATCGTGAGGCCAAATTCATATAGTTCAAATTAAATGAAGACTACCTTTGATGTCTGCCTCTTCAGGGATACTCGCCCCCCCCCCTCCCTCCCCTCCCTTCAATCCCATGCTAAGTCTGTTGTCTGTGTACGTGTGTATGTGAGCGACTTTATTAACCAACTTTCTCCCCTTGTCTTTCTCTCCCTTTGCAAAATAACTATTGGGATGCTTTATTTTATTATTTTCTAGAGATAGCATTGCCTCCCTTAGCAACAGGCAATTTGTCACTCACAGAGAACTTTCAAGTTTTTCAGTCTAAATGGTTTGTATTTAGGGACATTCAGCTTGTTGTGGTTTTAGGTATAAATATAAATGATTTTAGGGAGTATCGTTAATGTTTTTTTTTTTTTTTTTTTTTTTTTTTTTTTTTTTTTTTTTTTTTTACATTCTTTTTTATTACGTTGTGATTTGTGCTTTAGCAAAAGGGTTCCGTTAATGCCAGTTTAGTAGATTTTACCAAACGTTTTCTTTTTTTTCTTTTCCTTTATACTGTGGGAAATTATTTGTGTAACTTCAGTGCCGTTATCCGCAAGAATAAAATCTAAACTTTGCCATAAAGTATCATTACAGTATTTTTGCACCTAACGTATGTTGACCTTTGCATCCTTCTTTGGTCTACTTTAAATTGTTCAACAGAAATTTAGTTTCTCTCTCTCTCTCTCTCTCTCTCTCTCTCTCTCTCTCTCTCTCTCTCTCTCTCTCTCTCTCTCTCTCTCAAATACCTATCATCTATCTTTCCTGTTACTTGTTATTATTTTTTTTTTGACAATCATCGAATATATCGGTTAGCATAGGTAGTTAGTTAAATCAATAATTCCTGTGGTAAATATAGGGAAAGTTCTAGGAGCCAGGAGACTTGATTTGAAAGTTTTGTTTTAGTGTTAGGGGTAAATTACTGTTTCATCAGACCGTTCAGAACTGGGGTTAGATTTTAGTGGATTAAAAGTGTAATGTGTGAAATATAAGATTCTAGAATTTTTATGCATAAATAATAGATTGTGTTATGAAAAGTGAAGGAAATTGCCTTGATTACAATCAAGTTATTTTCAGAGAAGTAACAATTTTTTTTATTTCAAAATGAAATGGCATAAGAAAATAAAATGTTTTTACATAGGAATATGCACCTAGAATTGAAATGTAGATACATTTCGAGAGATTAGTGTTTGATAAAACAAAAAAACATTTCAAGCTTAGATAAAGAATTGTAGATGGTTGATAAGCACAAAGACAAACCAATGTTACACAGTTACCAGTTTATCGATCATAATAAGATAGGCTGGATTATTAAATTTCATTTACATAGTATACGAAGAGAATGCCTTGTGTTACCCACCTTGTGAAGTAGGAACATATGTCCAAAAATTGTTCTTAATCGAAGCATATCTGATTTAATAAAGCACCATTTCTTTCTCCTTGTTTTCTTAACTCACTGGGGTATTTTTGTATGGTGTAGCCCTTGGTCTTATAGCTTTTCTAACTAGGGTTATAGCGTAACATGTAATAATAATAATAATAATAATAATAATAATAATTTCTAATGCCCTTAATTGTTGATATTCATCTGATAATGGTTATATTTGTTAATTTATATTTTGAACGGTTTAAAATGCATCTAGAGATATTTACAAAAAATCTTATATAAAAAGATTGATCGGGTAACATTTGGAGTGCCTCGGTTGGAAAAGCAGGATGCTATAAGCCCGAGGGCTTCAACGGGAAAAAATAGCCCAGTTATTATTTTTTAAAATTTACATGTGGACCACTTATCAACTGGCTAAGTACAGTCATAGAGGCCTCAAGTTTTACTTCAAGATAAATTGATAGGCGTCCTGTTAGTAGATTTAACACACGATAATGATAATCGAATAAGAAAACTATTTGTTGCTAGTTTCGGAAATTTCCGAAGGCCCCTAGTTGGTATTTTCGAAAATTGCAAACTTCATTTCTTGCTAGTTATAGAAATCTGTAATGTCCAGTAGTTAATAGGTTTGATAAACGGATAACGCTTACAGTTGTTATTTTCGGAAAACTACAAATGCCTACACTTTTAGATTTAAAAACTAAAACGGACATTTATTTATAACAAAAGCTCGGAATTAAGTGTTTGAGAACACCAATTTTGGTGAAAATGCATTCGGCAGATGCTGCAAAAATACTGCAGGAGATTACAGATTGGAAAATTGCAAAGTCATGCAACTGTTAATTTTGGAAACTTTAAATGGCTTCCTTTCGCTTGGTAGTTTAGTACCTTTAGAAAATACAAAGGCGCCCACCTGCTTGGTTGGGAAATTGCATAATCCTCTTGACTGCCAGTTTAGGGTAAACTGCAAAGGACTGTAGTTATTCTATTGGCATATTGAAAAATACAAAGAACCTTAGTTGTTAATCTTGGAAAATTTTAAAGGATTGGATCTGCTAACAAAAGACGGCAGTATGCATAAGGCATGAACATAATTGCATGCATATGTGCATTAATTATATCCAGAGAAAAGGATAAACTGAATAAAGAATAAATTGTACTGCTGTTCCCTCAACATTTTTTCCTTTCCTCTGATACTTCCACCGTATTGAGGGGAGAGAGAGAGAGAGAGAGAGAGAGAGAGAGAGAGAGAGAGAGAGAGAGAGAGAGAGAGATGCGTGGCTGTGTTGAGGTGGGGATGGGGGGATGGAGGTCGAAAAAGCAGGACGCCGTTTGGGGAAAGGGTGGGGAGAGAACTTGGCACTCTATAAATGCTATTTGATTTCGCACGTTTTCTTTTCAAGACCATCCGTTACTGACCGCCTCGGCGTTGTTTTTATTTTACTTGTTTTACCTGGTTGATTTTTCTTTTTTCATTTAGAGACGCGCAAAATTACCATATGGTTGTTCTCATTACAGTTGTTATTGAGAGAGAGAGAGAGAGAGAGAGAGAGAGAGAGAGAGAGAGAGAGAGAGAGAGAGAGAGAGAGAGAGAGAGAGAGAGAGAGAGAGAGAGAGAGAGAGAGAGAGAGAGAGAGAGAGAGAGTAAACATTGGTGCACGTTTCTTAAATCAATCAATCAATTAATCTAATACAATCCCACAGGAATAGATTTTATTTCTCGTCAAACTTGTAGTGAAAAATGTCCAGTGTATAATGACATAAAGGAATTCTAACGTTCCTCCTATGAAATCTGCCCAGATGATGCTGGATATATTTAAATGAAGTAATAGGTTTGGTTTTATTTATACACAGTAATTTGTAGATATTTAGTATGCCCTTGTGGTATATCCTCTTTTAATGGTAGTAATTTTATTTAAAGTATAATTATTAGGAGTATAAATAAACTTATTACTAAGTTTTTTCATTGGCGTAATTAAGTTATTTTCGTCACATCATGAGGGCTAAGTAAAATTAACCTTTATTTTTTGGGGGGTGGAGTGGGTGGGTGGGGAGTTTCGTTATACAGCACATAGTTAGTAGAAGCTGATTCTTTCATGAATTAGACTTACGATCATTTAGTTTAATTATTTGTTGATGTTCGTTGTTTTTTATCGTAATCTATTATGAGGTCAATTTTTTATGAATCACTTTCGGAAAGCATTGATATGTCCTTCTTTCTTACTGTTGGCCTTGTATTTACTCTTAGTAATACTTTTTGGTTGACATGTTTTACATTTCTGTTTCTTGAAATCAATGCTGACTTGAATGTTTGCTTTGAAGTGGGATTTTCGGAGTTGTTCCAGAGAAGGAAACTGAATTTCTTGATCAAATTATTGGTGAGCTCGACGGGGCCCTTTGTCCAATGTCTGGGATTTTAATCCAGTGTTGAGTCCGACTTTGGTATTTTACACATCAAACAATTATTCCACTAAAATCTGATTGAAGAATTTTAAAAAAAAAATCCTAACCTTTCTAGCACTATTAGTTTTGGATTAATAAATTTCACGTACTTTCAGGTTTTGAAAATGTAGTGAGGTGTGAAAATTCTCACTATTATTTTGTCCTTAGCTATCTTGGGTCTTGGAGAAATTCATCTTGTATTTTCTTATAGTTATACTCTGTATTTGAATTTGTTTTACACAGCGTATTAGATAAATGTACATTATTAAGTATAGGACAATTTTAAGTTCATAGTAAGATCGTGAATATGTTTTAGGGTTTTTAAGACAGAAGTACAACCAGTGCCTCTTTTATAAGGGTCATTTCTTCATGGCCACAGATAGGGCCTTATCAATAAGGGTCTGCATACCGGACATCTTTTTGATGTTAACTAAAAAGCTTTGCTTTGCTTAAACGTGATTGGATGCTG
>NC_090745.1:21260001-21265675 GCF_036898095.1 Palaemon carinicauda
TTGATAATAATAGTAATAATAATCACCCCATATAATAAAGAGTAGGGATCTAGCTATAAGGATGCAAATTAAGGTGCAGTCGGACGCAGGAATTCCTTCCAAACGTCCGCCATAGGAAGTGCATCTTGCCACACCCCTTACTGTGTTGGTGAGTAACCAAACAGCTAGTGTAGGTATTGATGGCAGAGTTGGTGGTCAGTGCTACGCACAGGAAATTACCACGCAGTGAGGGTGTGATGGGGTTCACTTCCTCAGAGCGAGAGATGCTAGGAATTCCTGTGTCCAGCTGTACCTTGGACTTAGCATTTAAATGGTTTGTGATGTCGCTAAAGTAAAAACTTGCCATGTCGACTTACATTTACATAGTCATCATAATTGGCGATGT
The DNA here is from genome assembly GCF_036898095.1 of Palaemon carinicauda. Taxonomy (NCBI): domain Eukaryota; kingdom Metazoa; phylum Arthropoda; class Malacostraca; order Decapoda; family Palaemonidae; genus Palaemon; species Palaemon carinicauda. Next base: position 21,260,387 of record NC_090745.1, read on the forward strand.
CCTCCCTAATTTGAAAAATAATAACAATCATTGAATGATTAAGATAATGAAAACTATTACTCTTATTACCAATATTATGATTATTAATATTTTTGTTGTTATCATTATATCTGGTTGGGAGAGAATTTACACGAACAGATAATTAACTGATAACACGCCGAAAGTAGCATGATATTTTATACATATTTTGAAAACTAAAAAATTCAAACGTTTCTTTTGCATCATGACTAATATATGCTAGTCAAATCGAGTTATGTTGGTAAAAAAATTACGAAATTCATTCGCTGATTTCCTCTTGATTTGAATGTGGAGCTTTCGAGATACTGGTCCCATTGTATTTCAAAATATTGGATGTTCCATCTAACTTGTTAAGCTTTACTCTGCAGCCAACTCTAGACCCGAAAAACAATTATACGAGTAAAAATTCTCAGGCTGTAAAGTTATAATAATTATAATAATGATAGTGATTGATTTTATTTTTTTATAGCTAATATTGCAATAGAAAATATGTAATTTGACTTTGTGAACTTCTCCCTAAAGATAATAACAGACTTTGATCCTGAAGAGTCTTAAGTTTTAAAGTTTCGAGGTTTTCGAAATTTAGTGGTTAAAAGGATTGGCTAATGATTAAAATGGTTGGCATTAGGGTTGCCGGTTTCATAGAACTGAATGTGGTTTTTAATCTATGAATTGATTTATTTTATAAACTGGTTAATTTGTTTTGTTGCAAAAGCCTTGGTATATATTTCCATCAAACATTTCTTGATAAATGTAATAAGTTATTCCCATTGTCGTCTGAATTAAAAGATTTGTTCAATTTAGTTGATAATGGTTGACGGAATCAGGAGTTTTTTTTTTCTTATTAGTTTTGAGGAAGTTTATATTTGGACTGTGGGTTTTTCTTGGGATGTAAAAATGTGGATGAAGAAGGAAATGAGAAATAGATCGGCTTTATAAACTTCAACTATTATTATTATTATTATTATTATTATTATTATTATTATTATTTGCTAAGCTACAACCCTAGTTGGAAAAGCAGGAGGCTATAAACCCAAGGACTCCAACAGGAAAAAATAGCCGAGTGAAGAGAGGAAATAATAAATAAACTACATGAGAAGTAATGAACAATTGAAATAAAATATTTTGAAATCAGTAACAACTTGAAAATATAACTTTCTTATATAAACTATAAAAACTTTAAAAAATAAGAGGAAGAGAAATAAGATTGAATAAGTGTGTCCGAGTGTACCCTCAACCAAGAGAACTCGACCCCAAAGACAGCGGAAGACCATGCTACAGAAGGTATGGTATTACCCAAGACCAGATAACATTGGTTTGATTTTGGTGTGTCCTAGAAAAGCTGCTTAACATAGTTAAAAGAGTCCCTTCTACCTTTACCAAGAGGAAAGTAGTCACTGGACAATTACAAGGCAGTAGTTAACCCCTTAAGTGAAGAAGAATTTTTTGCTAATCAGTGTTATCAGGTGTATGAGGACAGAGGAGAATGTGGAAAGAATAGGTCAGACTATTCGGTGTATGTGTAGACAGAGGCAGAATTAGTCGTAACCAAAGAGAGGGATCCAATGTAGTACTATCTGGCCAGTCAAAGGACCCAGTAACTCTCTAGCGGTATTATCTCAATGGGTGGCTGGTGCCTTGGCCAACCTATAGTCTAACTACCTACTTCTGGCGTTTTCTGTTTTACATTTATTCGTGTACAAGCTCTTTTCATTGTCAGTGCTTCCACTTCTCCACGCATTTTTTCCTTTTTCATTCGTATCGAGACAATCAAATCCCATTTTCAACATTGCTTCATCTTTTTTTTTCCATTTTCCGACGCTCCAATTTTTACGACGAGGCGCGCATGCGTAATAACTGATAAGACATCATAACCCTAGGACTAACTCATGTGAGAATGCGTCCTCATTCAGATCAGAGTTCTTTATATCAAAACACAAAGATTTCAAAATCCAAGAGACTAGCAAAAGACAGATTTTAATGCCAGCTGGGAAAGATGCAATTAACCCTTGGCACAAACGTCCAGATTTGAATTACAAAGATACGATAAAAAAAAGTATAATGGTTGGTTGAATATTGCTAATAAAGGAATGATACTCTTAGTATCACTTGTGATTGACTAATTGCGCTTGGTTAATGCCTCTTCAGTCCCAAATCTGGACGATATTTGAAGGATATTTGAAAGACTTAATGCTTATTATGAATCAGGGTGACTTTTAACAATTTGCTTAAACGAAGAACACTAAAAAATAGTGACAATGAGTATTCTTGGCCTCCTAGCTAGTAAAAAAAATCCATTTAATGAAATAGGTTGTAAGATTTGATGATTTTAACAAAGATTCTGTTTAAGCTTGGTTTTTTATGTAATGTTTCACGATATTTTGATATCCAAAGTTATTTTTTTCCAGCGATATATTTAATAATACAAATTGGTGTGAAACATATGCTAAGATGTAATGTCACTTTATATACGCATGAGTGTGAATTTTCAACAATTGTTATTTTTCTCTTATAAAGATTAATTTAATTACTTTTCATGACAGCACTGAGCGGTATTATTGTTGTTATTGTTTTTATTGATATTATTATTATTATTATTATTAATAATAATAATAATAATTATAATAATAATAATAATAATAAAAAGCCGGTTATCAACAATTTAGTTCATTATGAAAGCAGTTACTGATCACAACTTCAATAAAGCAGTTACCCATCAAATTTGTTTTCTGTCTTTCCGAATTACGAGGCCCCGCCCTAAAGTGCACTCCTGTTTGGAAAAGAAAAAAAAAATCGCTTCCCGGCAACTACTTTAGGCCATATTACTAGAAATCCCTTATTCGTTCTATTGGATAATCGTTAAATTGTTACTTTGAAAATAATCATTTAAATCTCAGGTTTCCAAAACTGTACCATTTATGAAGCATCTATTTCCAAGAAGTTAATTCCTCTAGAGTCTAGAAGGAAGTATTTCAGCGCCATTTAAGGTTGAAGTTTTTTTTTTTTCTGTCTGTTACTTGAACTTCTTCCCCTTGTCTTTTAATATAGTTGTACAAATTTTTTTAATTAAATGGGACTCCATTTTTTTACCCCTTATTTCAGAGAAGATACTTTTGAGAAACCGGTATTGCGACTGGTTTGGTTGTATTATTTTGTGATTATAGTAAAGGTAATGATATAATTACTATTATTATTATTATTATTATTATTATTATTATTATTATTATTATTATTGTTGTTGTTATTATTATTAGTATTATTATTATTGATAATATTATTATTATTATAATTATGAAAATTAGAAATCCTTTTCATTGAAGGATTCATCATGCTAGCCATTGCACGAAGATTTGTATTCCCTTTTTCAAAATTTACTGTCAATTAATATGCAGGCTGGTGATGTTATTTTGAGTAGATTTTTAGTTTTATTAATACGGTTAAAAAGAAATGTAAATATATATATATATATATATATATATATATATATATATATATATATATATATATGTGTGTGTGTGTGTGTGTGTTTGTGTGTGTGTATATATACTGTGTGTGTGTATGTTTGTATGTATGTATTTATATATACATGTTTGGTTGTTCATGTAGCTGAGCTTTTATAAGTGCTCTACTCAGTCAGGAAAGGTAAAAGCAAAACGCCATAAACTTTCTTTGACGGTTACCATCGCTCATTCACTTTTATTTGATTTTCCCTCTAGATATTGTTTTTTATGAAAACAACCTTTGATGCTTTGATATCTGGCTGGTACTTTGCAATAAAACACTCCTTCAGCTAATTTGCTTGATCTTTAAATGTAGACTTACTTGAATCACGAGAGACAAGACTTTATTGCATATTTCCACTTGATTGTAAGTTTGACTTATCATTATTATGTTCTTAATGGAATAGCAAATGAAAATGGTTCATATTTATTGTATGCAATATTTAATACAACCAAAATTCTAAAGTTTTGGACTCTTGATACGTAGCTTATCTTTGGTTTGACTCAATTACTGACGATATTGGTATAACATGAAGTTGTTACGCCTTGAGATACGGTGTTTTGAGACAGCTGAAAAAAGGTGACTTTTGTTTCTTTCCATTAACGTGGTGAAATGATTTGTGTGTCACCATGATCACCAAAGCTGCACTAGTGAGGAACGCTCATAATAGGTTGGTTTGCTGTGAGTGATCATACTAAAGTCCCCCACCATCAGCAATCCACATTGGCCAGCGTGGTAATGAAAACTAACCAAACCCCAGACATGGATAGACATGTCTGAGGCCTTTGTCCTGCAATGGACTAGAAACAGCTTAATTTGTTATTGTGTGTATATATATTTGTATATGTATATGTGTGATTGTGTGTATATATATGTGTATATATATATATATATATATATATATATATATATATATGTATATATATATATATATATATATATATATATATATATATATATATATATATATATATATATATATATATATGCATAATCATATATACCAACAACGTTATTATTCATTTAAATCTGTATCAAGTATATACCACTGCTGCTCATCATTATTATTTTCTATTGCATTTGTTGTTCTGTGTTATTTTTACCTGTAGGGTTGTGGCATTTCTATTCTATTTGGATCAAGCTTTTCCCCCATTCACTTTTCATCCCCTTGAATAGCTGTTCCATAGTTATTGGTTCCGCGACATTCTCTCTCTCTCTCTCTCTCTCTCTCACATTTAGACTGCAACAGCTTTTTGGGTACCTATAATTTTTTGGCTTATCCCTCAAAGAATGAACAAAGAGAGAGAGAGAGAGAGAGAGAGAGAGAGAGAGAGAGAGAGAGAGAGAGAGAGAGAGAGATTAAGAAGTGAGTAGCCAGATAAAAAGCAGTTTGTACCCATTTGGAAGAGAATTATGATGATCGGTGTTGAGGAGCCCAAACCAATAGAATTGCGTTCGGGTTCCTCGGGTTTGACGCTGAGGCATGTCCTCGTGTATTAGTACAGAGATGTGGCAACCTAAGACCCACTCTTGAAAAGTTTTTTTTTTTTCTTTTTTTTTTGGGGGGGGGGAGAGGCTTACACTGCAATACGAAGCATAATTCTCATAGAGGGAATAGCTTAATGAAAGTAATGCATGTTTGGAATCTAAATCAAATACGATAGAATATTCGGAAATTCAATATCCAGATATACATTTTCTTCGCAAAAAAAAAAACGTTAGTTTATTTTAGGCTAAAGAACCCCTGTATTATTTTGAAAGGACCCCCAA
>NC_090745.1:21266175-21271175 GCF_036898095.1 Palaemon carinicauda
TATAATACGGTACAAAAGATATGTCATGCATGCCCTTTGATTGTAGGTAAATATTGCCTAAAGAGCACTTTTCGTTGTGCATTGTAGGCATTACGAAAAGGTTCTTGGCAGCATTCTATCAACTCCGATTGCCGATTCTTTAGATGTTTTTGTCTTTTTCTCGCCCTGTTATCTTAATTTCTATTAACTTCAATAGCTTACCGTCCTTTCGAAATTAACCAATTTGATTAACTGTCCATAAATTTGATTCACTACAAAATTAAACTAAGCTTCAATGATAATTTCGTAGGGATATTATATCATGACGTCTGTGCAAAACTAAACCGTAGGTTTTAGTCACAAGAAGTACTGTAGATAACTTCAACTTATTCTACTATGACTTGAATCTTTGACATTAATGTTATGCATGCTGAAATGCATTTCCCTCTTCAAATGTAAAGCTGCGTATAGTGAACTGGGGAAAAAAATGGGTACATCACAAATTATGCATCACAAAAACTTGCCTGGGGTGTGACAGTCTCCGTGTGTCCGTTGCGAATGATGAACTGGCTGTTCTCAAAGAAAAGAAAAAAAGCATTTCTCTCAAAGGAGAGAGAGAGAGAGAGAGAGAGAGAGAGAGAGAGAGAGAGAGAGAGAGAGAGAGGAGAGAGAGAGAGACTCTCTCTTCATTCATGGAGTTCGGTTGCCCGTCGAAATGCAAATGCATTGATGCATGTCATAGGGTTTGATATGTCCCTTTGTTGATGCTTATCTGATTAACTTTTTACGTGAAGGGGGATCTGGTGTATTTCTTCAAAATGTTTTTCTTATGCGAAATTATTATTCACATTTCTTTATTATAGAAGTATGTATATATATATATATATATATATATGTATGTATGTAATGCATTTATGTGAATATTCGCATTTATACATTTATATATTTCTATTGACATTATATGTGTGTGTATATATATATATATATATATGTATGTATGTATATATATATATATACATACATACATATATATATATATATATATATATCGCATTCATACGCAGCAATACAGATACATAATAAGGACATTGCTAAGCTCATGCTGTGTGATCAGAATAAAATATCCCAAGTTGGGTCTCAATGTACTTTTGTCCAGTTAACCTTTTATCAGCAGTAAATTTACTTGTAATAGATTCAGTTTCGTTCAGTGGGCCGCTTGAAAATCATAAGGCATATTTTGCATTGTCGTATAATGAACCTGGCAATATCATTCCAGCTGTACTAAGCTATCTGTCTGTACATTTATTTCACCTTGGAAATATTAATTTGTTTATATGTGTGGGCGTCTTTCTATGTGTGAGAATAAACAGGAAATCTTGATAAAAGAGTCTGTGCAACATTTTCTATTATGAGGGTTTTGTATAATTCTGGTAATATTAAGAGGTCTACCACCAGTACTAGATATCGATTATATTATTTTGTTATTTAAAAGATTTTATTTTTTACGCAACTGAAGGAAATAGTTTGGAGTCAAAATTTATTTTATAATTCCCCTTGCATTTTTGTTATTCAGTAATTCCCTTCATATTTACAGATTAACTAAAAATTGAGTAGAGAAAAGGGACGATAAAAAGATATATTGAATTCTTTCTCAAAATTAATAAAAGTAAAAATATAAAAGATCCTGTTGTTAAAAGTCAATCTTCAAGGGACATTACAAATATTACATCCTTGACAGGCTTCGTCTTTAATACTGAATCTTTTACGTTTTGAATAAAGAAAAGATGATATTTTATAACTGCGTCAGAGACTTGAAAACCTTCACCAGAAAGAGGTTTAAAGAGATCAATCAATCCTGAACTACAGCGCTGATCAGGATCGGTATCACTGGTCATTAAGGGTCGCCTAATTGCAGTCATTTACGATATCGATCCAAAGGGCTTTCTAGAACAAGGAAGTACGATTGACTATTTTCGTTGTATTTTATAACTTTTATTCTCGTAGAGCTTTCAGTCATTTCTATTTTGAAATATAACAGCTTATGATTCATCATCAACATCATTGCCTCCTACGCCTATTGACTTGAAGGGCCTCGGTTAGATTTCGCCAGTAGTCTCTTTCTTGAGCTTTTAATTCAATACTTCTCCATCCATCATTCCCTACTTCGCTCTTCATATTCCTCAGTCGTGTCTTCCAACTCTTCTAGTGCCGTCTGGAGTCCAGTTGAACGTTTGGTGAACTAATGTCTCTTGAGGAGTGCGAAGAGCCTGCCCAAACCATCTCCATCTACCCCTCATCATGATCTCATCCACTTAAGGCACTCGAGTAATCTTTTTTATATTTTCATTTCTAATCCTGTCCTGCCATTCAACTCTCAATATCCTTTTGAGGGTTTTTTTCTCATATGTACTAAATCTATTGGAGATTGTTTCTTTGTCAGTTTCATTGTCATACCATGATTCATGTCCATAGAGAAACACCGATCTCACTATACTGATATATAGTCAGATTTTTATATGTATTTTCAGGCAATTTGATTTCCAAATTTTACTTAACCTAGCCATTGTCTAATTTTATTTTTTCAATCTTTCACTAAACTCTAATTCTAAAGACCCTGTATTGAAGATCATAGTTCCTAAATACTTAAATGATTCTACCTCATTAATCCTTTCTCTTTCCAATGATATTTTATCTTCCATTGCATACTCCGTTCTCTTTATCTCTGTCTTTCTTCTATTTATCTTAAGCCCAACCTCGTGTGATATTTCATGCATTCTGGTAAGCAAGCATTGCAAATCTTGTGATGATCTGCTAACAAGGACAGCATCATCCGCATACTCTAGGGCTGCTTAATTCCTATCATCAATCCATTCTAATCATTCTCCACCATCTATGACTGTTCTACGCATTAAAATATCCAGGAGGAGGATAAACAACATAGATGACAACACAATTCCTTGGAGTACTCCGCTGTTCACTGGAAATTCATTTGATAAGACTCCATTAACATTAACTCTGTACTTTGATTATATCCAAATAATCCTTTATCTTAGGATTATTTCTAGATAATACATTTTTCTAAGGATCATTTCCAATTAATCCTTTTTCTTACGATCGTTTCCAAATATTTCCTTTTCTTATGATCATTTCCAAATAATCCTTTTTCTTATGATCATTTCCAAATAATCTTTTTTCTTAAGATAATTTCCAAATAATCCTTCTTTTTATGATCATTTCTAAATAATCCTTCTTTTTATGATCATTTCTAAATAATCCTTTTGGTTACAATCATTTCCCAATAATCCTTTTTCTTATGATCATTTCCCAATAATCCCTTTTCTTATGATTACATCCAAATAATATTTTCTAAGGATTCTTTAAAATAATTCTTTTCCCTAGAATTAATTTTCAATCTTTTTTTCCTAGAATTAGTTCAAAATAATATTTTTTCTTCTTCTTAGAATTAATTCTAAATAATTCTTACTTTTACCTGGAATTAATTACGAATAATCTTTTTTCTTAATTTTTCCTTGAATTAATTCCAAATAAACCCTTATCTTAGAATTACTTTGAAATAAATGCTTCTTAGATTATCTGAAAATAATTTATATTCTTTTTTTTAGGTCTATCTCAAAACAGTATTGATTATTATTATTATTATTATTATTATTATTATTATTATTATTATTATTATTATTATTATTATTATTATTATTATTGGTCAAGAAAATGGCATCCAAGAATATTTTCATTTACGCCATTCCGAAATAGGATATTTTTTTTTTTATAGTTTTGTTAATCCTTTTGTTAGTTTTGGTTTTTCACCATTGTTATTATCTAGAGTAATTATGTCCTAGACCTTTACCTTTAGGATTTGCAACTCTCTCGGCGCAAGCCTTGCCTCTCTCTAGTATTTTCATTACGTTCGTTTATCGAGAATTTTCGATTTTCTTTTTAAATTCAAAATATTCATTATTTTCTAGGAACTGTTGCTCTTTTCGTTTGTTTTATTACAGATTTTTTTAGTTTTTATATAAGATTTGTAATTAGATGGTCTGTTTTGGTGCCATAGGTTTTTTTTTTTTTTATTGTTTGGAGGTATTTATATAGGAAACTGTAAAAGTTAGCTACAAATTATTTAATTATCTCAGAATCTTCAACATTTACCTCAAATTTATTTTGGTTATTAATTGAAACAGATGTAGATTTCATTTTTTAGATGTGACCAAAAATTGTCATGTGCTTTTCAGAAATGTTTAGTTTTTCATGTAGAGGATTTGCGACCAGATATATTCTTTGATCCAACATATTTGCACCAGACCTTATTTTTTTCACGATACTATCATATACATTGTATTACTTTCTTTTATTCTATGTTTGCGTCATTGTTTACTTCGGTTGCCTTGGTTTTCATGATTCTACTGACGAATGTTTATAAACAAATGCATGGCTGTGTCTAAAGATTTAAACAAAGTAAAGTCAAGAATTTAAAGAAATTTCATTGCTATTTTGGCGCAACACTATTAAGATGTGTTGTAAAATTGAGTGCTTAATTTTTATGTTACAAGTGTTACTCATTAATCTTTCTCTCAATCCTTTTACTCATGGTTTTAATAATCTTGAATGAATAAACTTTCCTCACGGAATGTGTCACATTTCCTCGCATACAGATATTACCTTCAAGTTTAACAAGAGACCAAGTCTCTAATACTTTTTACTTTCACCTCAGTATGCCAAGGAAGTCGGAACGATAAAATGCATAATGATGATGATGTCAAAGAACACGCACATGAAGGTAATGCGACGCTTGGCGAATGAAATTAATTGCAAATAGTTGTAGCAGGAAAACGTGCAGGTGACGCAGATGAGTTCCCAACTTATAATTGGATTTCCGTGTTGGACTGCACGGTTCGCCCGTACGCTGTTTATCATTAAATGTATCTCTTGGAGTTGGTTCATTGTCGCACACTCGTGTCCTTGTCGAAGGGAGATTTATGGCGAATGTGGGTGTTTTATCTCTG
>NC_090745.1:21276175-21278675 GCF_036898095.1 Palaemon carinicauda
CAATATTCTTCTGGGGGCTTTGTTCTCAAATCTACAAAATCTGTTGGACGTCATTTCATTGTTATACCAGGACTCATGTCCATACAGTAACACCGATCTCAATAAATTGATATATAGCCTGATTTTTTTTTTATGTAATTTCAGGCGATTTGATTTCAAAATTATACTTAACATAGCCATTGTCTGATTTGCTTTTTTTCAATCGTTCATTAAAATTGAATTCTAAAGATACTGTATTAGAGATCATAGTTCCTAAATATTTAAATGATTCCACCTCATTAATCCTTTCGCCTTCCAATGATATTTCATCTTTTATTGCATATTCCGTTCTCATCATCTCAATCTTCTATTTATCTTGAGCCCAACCTCATGTGATATTTCATGCATTCTGGTAAGCAATCTTTGCAAGTCCTGTGGTGTTCTGCTAATAAGGACAGCGTCATCAGCATATTCAAGGCCAACTAATTTCTTGTTACCAATCCAGTCCAATCCTTCTTCATCCTCCCCAACTGTTCTATGCATCACAAAATCCTTGAGGAGGGTAAACAATACAGGTGACACTACATTCCCTTGGAGTACTTTGCTGTTCACTGGAAATTCATTTGATAGGACTACTAATATTAACCTTGCACTTGCTTGCTCATAAACAGACTTAATCAAATATACATATTTAAGAGGAACTCCACAATAACGGAGGACTCCACAGAATTGGCCGGTGCACACTATCAAAAGCTTTTTCATAGTCCACAAATTCCATCAAAAGTGGATTTCTTTATTCTACATACTGCTGTACTACATGTCTTAATAGAAAATTTGGTCAGTGCAACTTATAATTTTTATAAATCCTGCTTGTTCAACAAATTTCTTATATGCTAAATCCATCCACCCTGGGCTTTAAACATTCACTTAAAAACCGCTCCATCTGCATTTATTATTATGAGTTTATTTGCTCTTTTACTTGTATCTGTATTACTCCCCTGCAAAATATATCCTCTTAAGTTAATATTTTTGTTATTAATTGTAAGGTTTTTATGACGTGTCTCCCTTTTTTTTTAAACGTAACAACTTGAAATATAAGTTTATCCCCAGAAATTTCAAATTCTATAAATTCTATAAATTAATAATGAATAAGGAAATAAAATACAAAAATTTCCATGCTTAAAAGCTATTTTTTTCATGAACAGTATATACGGTATATTGTGATTCCACTGTCATGCTCAGAAATTAAAATCTGTTATTTCTTTCAATATTTCTGTGTCTGTACCTCTACCGCTGTCATTTCAACAACGTGAAAGTGAAATATTTAGGAATTTTAGATATTGTCAGTGTTATTGGTTTTAGATATTAGGTTGCGTATTTTCTATGATTTGAAACATTTCTAAAAACAAAACACGCACACATTATGTTGTATTTTTGTTTGATTTATTACAATAAGGGTGTACATTTCCTATCCTCAGGGTCCATTTCTTAATGATTTTTCAAGTAACATACACTTTTGATTGAGGCTATACAATATTTATTAAGTACTCTAATTGCAAAATTTATCATATACAGTATATATATATATATATATATATATATATATATATATATATATATATATATATATATATATATATATATATATATATATATATATATATGTATATATATATATATGTATATGTATATATATATATATATATATATATATATATATATATTATATACATATATATACATATATATATATATATATATATATATATATATATATATATATATATATATATATATATATATATATATGTGTGTGTGTGTGTGTGTGTGTATATATCTATATAAATTGTGTGTATCTTTGAAATACTCATCGCTTAATCTAATAATTACACAGTAAACGTAAGAATTTTGTGAACTCTTCCAAGATATCTAGTTTGTTATCAACCCTTTCAACTTACCGTCATCAAACTTACTGCTCCGCATTTTTTATCCGATACCTTGATCCATGATAATTTACCTTTGTCTAGAATGTAAAATATTTTAAGCAAATCGGTGTGACTTACATAACTGGCGAAACAGCTGACATGCAAGAAATTGGACGTCACTTTTTCAAGTGTCACGTAACCAGATGAATAAATAAACATCAAAGTCGTTGGTTTTTTTCTTTCTTTGATCTTTGGCGTTAATAATCCGATTTTACTCCTGGATACGCAAAAGGAATGCTGCATGCCCCCCACCCCCCCGAATTTTTTCATGTTATTCACAACACCGAAATTGTTTGTAGTGACAAAGTGGTCGTAGCAATGCCAAGGTTACCAGTTTGTTTATTTGCAGTAATGACTTTGATTCCATTTTTAGGATTTATAATTAATGCGGTATGCAATCATTTCATGATTTTTAAAGGCCATCGGGAGTTGTGCATAAAAATACTAATTGTTCATGATTTTTCTCACTGATTTTTTAGGAATCACTTGTTGTTGATTTTTTTTTTTTTATCTACGAGTATAAATTTCCAATTTTG
>NC_090745.1:21288675-21306175 GCF_036898095.1 Palaemon carinicauda
TTCTATTTGAACACGATGTTGTGTTGATATTTATCCATATTGACTCATTAGGGGTAATTTGAATGAATTACTACCAATTGTGTCACGTGGTGGGCCGGGGAAATCGGGTAAAACTCGCTGGTAAGAGACTGATGTCTCGCCAGGTAAATCCTCGGACAGCTAGTTAGCGTCAGGTTCCGATTTCCTTTTATGGCCTCTCGTGACATGGTTGGTTTCGACCTGGCCTTTCATTAGAAGGGGCTAACGTTCGATCCCAAGTATGAGGTAGAAATTTATATATATATATATATATATATATATATATATATATATATATATAATGTTTGAGCATATCAAAGAATCTAGATGTGTTTATAGTTAATTTTGTATTAATTTCGTTATACTGACACCAGTAAGTGTATTCAGTTTTTGTTATTATTTTTTTATAACAACAACTAGACTTATTTTCATTTTTAGTTGTCATTGACACGAGTTGGTATAATTTGTTCATTGACATTCTAGCTTTTTTTATTTTGATCTTATTTCATTTTTTAAAATCTACCCCATTTCACTCTAATTCTTATTTGTTACAAACAAGAGAGACACCACGGAAACAACAATAGTGGCTTAATCTATTCAAATTTATTTAGAATTTCATAAATTCTTTCCTGTTTAAATTTTAAGACAGACATTTGTACCGGAATAGTAAAAAAAATCAGTTTTACTTTTAAAAATATGTTTTCTTAGCCCCGCCTCTCTCTCTCTCTCTCTCTCTCTCTCTCTCTCTCTCTCTCTCTCTCTCTCTCTCTCTCTCTCTCTCTCTCTCTCTCGTTTATGGAGACGAGAGTGCAATACACTTTTGAAAAGGAAACAACTTTTCCGTTATAGTGCTTTCCTGCATACCGGAAAGGATGGACATGAAGAGTTATAATGGAACATCTTACAGCAATGGAATCTCTCTCTCTCTCTCTCTCTCTCTCTCTCTCTCTCTCTCTCTCTCTCTCTCTCTCTCTCTCTCTCTCATGTAGGGAAGATTGTGTGTGTGTTTGTATTCTTATAATTATGTTAGCCCTATGCATATGACATTGAGAAAATTATGCTGTAGCCTATATTTTACCGAAAGGTGGAATACTGTTTTAATGTTACAATCAGCTTTTCTGAAGGATTTTTAAATAATGTGATCTTCGGTCAAGTTGGGCTCTTTGCACGGGAATAAAAGCAATTGTTTTCTGTCTTTGATGTCCCGAGTTTTAAATATTACATACTTTTTACACTGGAGAAATACTGTTTATCCAAGACTTTTTGTAAATAGGCTACTAGTAAATTATTTTCTCATAGAATTTTCGCTGTATGCCAATCAACAGTCATTAGACCACTGTTTACACGGTAGAGAAAGGTTGAGTTTTATGGTTTAATTATTCTGGGCATTTCTTGCCATTCTTTTCAAAAACTTGTGGTTATTGGGCTCCGTGGTTTATTGCCCAAGTAGGTTTTTGTATGTGCCTATATATACTGTACATGTGTGTTTTTTCAAGAAACAATCACTAGACGAAGAAAACATCTTTTTCTTTTGTTTAGTTTTGCAGTTCCCTAGGGAAAAAATATATCGCATGAAATTGATCGTTGTACTTGAAATGTTCATCTGGGCTTGAGAAAAGTCTCTCAAGTGTTCTTATATGGATAAAATATGTGCGTTTGCATCAGCACAGAGAGATCTTGAGCATTCTGTTACGTGTTTGTTATTTCTCCCCCAAAAGCTTGGAATCGCTTTGCGATTTTATTCCTTGAATTCTGTAGCTCTTGGAGAAGCGAAAAAAGAAACTTATGAATAAATGAATATTTCACTTTGACTGTTATTTCCACTCCGCGGTTTATTCCTTAAATCTTTGGACACGCTGGGAAAGAGTTTCTGCCAAAGTTTACTTTTTTTGTACGGTGATTCGTATTCTAATTTTAGTATCATTTAAGGTTAATCATGACTTTTAATACATATTTTGTGGTGCGACCTAAACTATTTGTAATTGATGCTGCATCCATCAAATTTGAAGTAAATATGTAATTTTGAATTTTTAGGATGAAAGTGGTGGATACAGTTGAAGGCCTTTACATCTATCTAGTCGATAGGCAGTTTGTAAGATAAAGATATGAATTTTTACCATTTTATCAGTATATAGTGACTAACATAATGGGTGTTATTTGTAAAGAGGGACATATATACATATATCTGTATGTATATATATATATATATATATATATATATATATATATATATATATATATATATATATATATATATATATATATATATATATATATATATATATATATATATACACACACGCATAATCAACTAGCATAATACTATAATTTCTTGTAAGTTCATGGCAATGAAATTGTTTATAATCTTATTACAAATGAAAATAAACTTGTACTAAAGTTAGCAGTGTCATTATTTTCAGTCCATTCAATGCTATTGGAAAGTTTGAGCTGTTACTTAATAACTTAATTTGGTAGATTTCCGGACCAGGTCTGATTTAATAATAGTCTTTAAGAGCGAATCTCTCCATCGTACTGATTAGGAGAAAGTTGTTTTCTATGTAATTTTGTTGATGTAATTAGTTAATCCTGGACTTTAAAATAGCAAAAAAAACTTCTGAAACTTTCCATTTGATATTTTGACAATCTTGTAGCGTTACTTTGAAGCGCTTAATGAAGTTATTTTTTACTCAAGGCTGTGGGTGTCTTATTGTCTCGTTCAACATATTTTTCACATTCTAACACTTGGCAGTCTTTTTTCATATAGTTCGCATTCGTTTACATGAGCTGTGAATCCCTGGTAGTTGGAAATTCTCCGTAAATGGCAGGGGGTCCTCTTCTTTAGTGACCAGTGACTGTTATTTTCTACTTTGGGACATTTATGATATTGTGGGAAAGGCGCTGGTGATGTTTACAGTCTTATAATGTGTATTATTGTTTAAAGGTATCAGGAGACAAAATATTATTATTATTATTATTATTAACCAAGCTACAACCTTAGTTGGAGAAGCTATAAGCCCAAGGACTCCAACAGGGAAAATAGCCCAATGAGGAAAGGAAATAAGGAAATAAACTACAGGATATGTAATGGCTAATTGATATGAAATATTATAAGATCAGTATCAATATTGAGATAGATGTCATGTATGAACTATGAATAGACTTATCTCAGCCTGTTCAACATAAAGAAAAAACATCCGCTGCAAGTTTGAACTCCCATAAGTTCTACGGATTAGCACCGAAGGAAACCCCCATTCCTAGCTCACATGGAGAAATAGATAGGGATAATTCAAGCCATGAGTGTCGTTGAACTCGATTCCACAAAGCCACCTAATCCTATTAAATAAGGAAGATTATACCAGAGTCATCTGGAGTTGATTGCGTGTAAGAAGACAAGACGGAGGTGAATAATATAGTACAGAATTATGTAAGATGGGTTCCACATTACATTCATGACATTTGCTTGTTGGTGCTGTGTATGAAATGACTTCGATAGCTTCTCTCGGTCGAGTTCATTCTTCATTCAGCAGATAGTGGAATTTACCTTTACGTAGTATTGTTTTGGCACCAGGCACCCCTTGAGATACTACCGCTAGAGATTTATTGGATTCTTTGACTGGGCAGACAGTACTACATTGGACTATTCTCTCTGGTTACCCCTCAGTTTTTCTTTACCTACACATACACCGAATAGTCTGCCCTTTTCTTTTCACATTATCCTCTGTTCTCATACACCTGACAACACTGAGATTACTAAACTGCTCTTCTTCACTCAAGGGGTTAACTACTGCAGTGTAATTGTTCAGTGGATGTGGCTACTTTCCTCTTGGTAAAGGTAGAAGAGAGTTTAGCTATTGTAAGCATCTCTTCTAGGAGAAAGACACTCCAAAATCAAACCATTGTTTTCTAGTCTTAGCTACTGCCATAACCTCTGTACCATGATCTTCCAATGTCTTGGGTTAAAGTTCTCTTGTTTTTATAAATTTTTTATAGTGTGTATATGTTAGATCTAATTTAATGTTGCTAATGATCTTAAAGTATTTTCTTTTAATTATTACATTTCTAGTAGTTTATTTATTTCCTTGTTACCTTTCCTCACTGGGCTATTTAACCTGCCGGAGCTCTTGGGTTTATAGCATCATGCTTTTCCTACTAGGGTTGTAGCTTAGGTAATGATAATAATAATAATAATAATAATAATAATAATAATAATAATAATAATAATAATAATAATAACTGTTTCTTGCTGAAAGACTTAAGGTTCTTGGTTTTTCTAGTTATAGATAATGTTAGTTTCCTTTTTTTTTTTTTTTTTTTTTTATTTAAGAAAATCCTCAAAGGGCTAAACCATAATGCCAAAGGGCTGCATGGTATTTGCTGGAAACTTGAGTCATAGTTATTGAAGGTATTGCGAAACTATCTTGTAGCTCAAGTTCTCTTTCAAGTAATTTTTGTTAACAACATTCATCTACGCATACCACTTATGCTTAAAAGTGGTTGTTCATTTTCATGTAAATTCGGTTTTGTCGGTACACAAGTTATTATTTATATTATCATTATCATTTTATTATTACTATTAGTAGTAGTAGTAGTAGTAGTAGTAGTAGTAATTACTTCGTTAAAAGAATAAATATTAGAATTTTGTGTCTACTATGAAGTGCTTGCTCACATATTATCCGTCTCAGAGACTGATAATGAGACACGTGCAGGCTCCAGAAAGCTGTCAGTGAACGTATAATGTAATTTTTCGTGAATTTAATGAATCATTTAATTGAACTTGTATTTTAAAGAAGCTATCTTAGTTATAACCGGCCAAAATAAAAAAAAAAAGTATATATATACTGTGTATATATATATATATATATATATATATATATATATATATATATATATATATATATATATATATATATATATATATATATATATATATATATATTCAATGAGAAAATTAATTAAATCGGTTCAAAATGTTATTGGATATTTTCATACTATTTCATTATTCTAGTATATACTGTATATGTGGACGAAAATCTAGAACTAATTGGTGTTGAGCGATGCTTCAATTTTACCATAATTTTTATAGTTTTAATTTTACCATAATTTTTATAGTTTATGGTTTTGTGTGCTGAAGACTTCAAGTTAATGAGATGCAGAAAGAAATGAATGCAGTTTGTTTGTTTTTCCAAAAACGAACCTGGGTTTTAATATTTTTATTGTTAGTGATGACTTCGAATATCCCTTCTATTCACATATTTTCCCCCTCATGCACGACTCCTTTATCTTTTATTTTCCATATTTTTATTTTGGAAGAGTTGGAGGAATTCAGACAAAAATCAGATAAGTTATCCATCTTCATTGTTATTGTTTGTAGTATGTGTTGTAGTTTGGTGTAATCTTCCAACTGTATTAAATTCCTTATTCCTGATCTGGATATTAATATCAGGCACCATTGTTAAGTTAGTTCTTTATGCATGTTGCATATTTTTTTTTTCATGAATCATGCAACGGACTATCATCCATTGCATTCAGATCTTCTCGCAGTGTACCATCTCTACGTATTATTAAGTATACAGTTAAATATAAAAGTTATACCTTCAACACCATAAGGTGCAATACTACACAGAATTCTAGAAGTTTTATTACAGCTGTGGCCAAATTATGGAGTGATCTTCATAATCTGTCGGTTTAATAGCTGCAACTTCAGTAGTTCAAACTTTTGAAAACTCTCGTATTTTGAACTGGCTAACGCAAGCCTCCTTTTTTATTGTTTATGCATGACTGTTCTGCGTTAACGTTGTTGTTAATCTTAGAATATTTTGTTTATTATTCATTACTTATAGTTTATTTGCTATTACCTTATGTTCTTTCCTCACTGCGCAACTTTTCTTGTTAGAGCCCTTGGGTTTGTAGCATTCTGCTTTTCAAACCAGGGTTGGAGCTTGGCTAGTAATAATAGCATTTAAATGAATCGATTATAGAACGATTTCTCCAAATCATTCCTGTATTCAACTACTGAATGAATTTGTTTCCTCATAGGCATCAGTTTGTGAACGAGTTATGATTTTTTATGTGCATTGATGAAGTGAGGAAACCAGATTAAATATAAGTTGCAACTGTCTAAAATTAGGTCCAATGCTCTGAAACCTAGTAACTTTAATCAATGTACATTCAAATCTATGACATACTTTACTCTCCCAATTGACGAGGTGGGGGGGGGGAATCAGTCACCTTTGCTCTGCAGAGTTTTTATATAAAGTGTAGAGGACAAAAGGACTGGCAACTGATTGCCTTTTTTTTTAGCCCAAGCTGGTTAGAATCTGAAAGGGGAAAGGAAAGAAGAAAGGGCGGGGTTAACTGAAAGATCTGACTCTTTAAGAAATAACTAAGAATCATGTAGAATACAAACTGGATAAATTAATACCACCTGCGATCATGCAAGCGTAAGCACGTAATTGTATTAATGTTTATATAGAAGCAATTATAGGATGGCAATGTATATAGATATTTAATGCGTAGGCTGATACTCTTCAGAAAAACATTAGGAGAATATTCTTTTGGGGAGATCTTATTTATTGTTCTTGCGTAGTTTTTATACATTATTTTCGCTTGTTGACATCTAGTAGTCTCGCCAGTTTAATTTTCTCTTTCAAATGTCTGGATGTGAAAGTCGGTCATCAAGATGGGGTTTTGGTCACCAGCCCTCATACGTCGTTGTGACCCTAAGAGATTATATTCTCTCTCTCTCTCTCTCTCTCTCTCTCTCTCTCTCTCTCTCTCTCTCTCTCTCTCTCTCTCTCTCTCTTAATCAAAGCAACTGCGTCTGACGCCGTCTGTTAGATGTAAACATTGGGCGTGTTGGAGAGAGGTCGGGTAGTAGCAAAGACTACCACAACCCCTCCTCCTCCCATTTCTTCTCGGGTTAAGGGGGTGGAAATGTTTCAGAAGAGGAAATGTTGCAGTTTAGGGGAGGAAGGGGGTAATGGAGTGCTTTGCTAGGTAGGGTGGGGGGGAGATGTGCCTGGAAGGGGGTGTCTCGGCGGGCGGATGGGAGTGGTGGGGGCCAGTTGGCAACAGCCGTGGATCTATAGCGTCAGGCGGCGACACTCTGAGGCTGTCTGGACGAACCAAACCAGGGCCCACCTTGGTCCCCCCATTTGGGCATCCCCCCCGCTATTTCTCTCTCTAAAACCGATGTTTCCCTCTTCTCCCTACCCCGTCTTTCCTCCCTTTCCTACTTCCTTCCCTTTTTCCGGGAATGGCAAAGCATCTTTCACATCTATTACGTTTTGTCTCGTCAGCTAAATGTCATTGCTGTATCTTGGTCCAGTGGATTTTCTTTGTTTTAATGTTTATGGATAAAAATTATTTTCTTCAAGTTTTTTACCCGAATTGTATATTGAATTTTAATGCGTGGTGAGCAGAGGGGGAGAAATAAAAGTGTAGATATTGGTTTCTCATTCCCAGGTGCTGGGAAATTTAATTTAATATTACCTGTCATCAGTATTTAGCTCAAAAGGACAACTATTTAAAAATGTCCCGTGGCAATATTGAGTCTCTCTCTCTCTCTCTCTCTCTCTCTCTCTCTCTCTCTCTCTCTCTCTCTCTCTCTCTCTCTCTCTCTCTCTCTCAACCATAAATCAACGCGTGCGTTTTTGATGATGTATTCCATAGTGACTGGACTTCTGATTTATTGGAATACTGGGAAATTGGAATTGTTCATTCACCTCCCAAATGTGGGTCTCATTGTAGATTAATTAGGTGATTTAAACTACGCACCAC
Organism: Palaemon carinicauda; assembly: GCF_036898095.1. Lineage (NCBI taxonomy): Eukaryota > Metazoa > Arthropoda > Malacostraca > Decapoda > Palaemonidae > Palaemon > Palaemon carinicauda. The sequence continues at coordinate 21,296,473 of NC_090745.1, forward strand.
ACATCTGGCACTAACTAATGACTTGTAGTAGTGATTCTAGCACATCAATCGCATGCCAGTGTGATTGGTTATGTAGGTAGCCATGAATGGGTTTTGTTATTATTTACAAATTTGAAGTTTGTTTGGTATCGTTATATGTTGTGGGTAATTTACATCGGTATATTATTCAGTCAGTATCAATGTGATATATTTCGTAATATTTAAATAGGACTTAATACAGTGTTAAGTATTATATTTTCTAGAGAACCTCATCTCAAATTTCTGGAATTATCATCTTCAGTTTTATGGCAAGTTTGCCTTTAACTTCATTTTTATTCTTACGGTGTCTCATTTTCCATCTAAGAATTTACTAATCTCTCTCTCTCTCTCTCTCTCTCTCTCTCTCTCTCTCTCTCTCTCTCTCTCTCTCTCTCTCTCTCTCTCTCTCTTGGGTGATTGCAAGATAAATACCTTTTTTTTCCGCGAGTCTTTGGTAATATTTTCATCAAGTGAAACAAGTCTCCGCTCACACTTCATCGTCTGTTGAATCACTTCTTCAATTTCCTTTACTGATTATCAGCTTTAGGTGTGATTTTGTTTTGCTCCAAGGTGTGATGTTTATCTCTTAGCATCCTATGCTTCAAAGAGCATCTTTGGGAAAACCTTTTTGTTAGGTTTTACTGCTTTAATCTTGGAAGCTGCGTTTACTCTCATCTGTTATATTGAATTATTCTACTGAATCTCATATCCTAAGTTTCTGATATGTCTGAACGTTTAATTTTTTAATCAAGTTTAAGATTAATTATATATTCTAAAAAAATTCCAAGTTCCCTCTTAGCAGATAAGTTATGAATTTAGTTCGTTTTGTTTGTTTGTTTGTGTTTTTATTATTAAGTAGTATTGCGTGAAAAGTTAAGAGTGAATATTTACGACAGTTTCAAGTGATTGGCTGTTGAAAGAGGTAGGAAAGTAATACAGGGTTAGGCATTATATGTACTTTTCAAAAATAAAAACACTTTTTTTGTTTCTTTACTTTATTTTCCTGTTATTAAACATACAAATGTGTCAGATCATTTTGCCTGGCCCTGTATTTGTGAGAAGGTGCCTTTGTAAGTAGTATGATGTTCCTTGGCAGAGGTTTACGACCTCAGGATGCAATATCACAATATTTATTGCTTTCTTTATCTTTTCTTTTATAAATGAATATTATGACTTCTTGAGAGATGTTATCCTTCAAGTTTCACTTTTTTTTTTTTTTTGTGGTATCCAAGCTAATTTTCATAATTATTCATCAGTTAAAGTTAATTTACCTCCAGCTTGGAGGTCATATAGCTTCTGCTTCGTTCCTTTTTTTTTTTTTTTTTTTTTTTTGTAAGATTATGCAAATTATCTTGATTTAGGATTATGCAAAATGTCTTTTATTTTGACGAAAACTTTCCTTAAGTTGGGCCTGTGTGGCTGGCTACAAGTGATTAGGTTATGAGAGGTTCTTTTAAACAGAAGGGACATCTGTTAGCTTTAGGTTCTTCAGTCTTGTTTTAAATGGCTTTAGATATGGAGAACATAAACATTATGATCTTAGAATTGTCCAACTAACTTTACAAAAACATTACAATTGAAGGTTATGTGTACTCTTAACAGCCAAGCTTTCTTTCGCATCATGAAGACTAACTATTTCTGTTCGATGCAGTGTGTGCTTGAAGGGTGTTTGTCGTTGGCAGAGGTGCGAGTTCCCTAAATATTAATTTTTATTGCGTATGAAAGATAATTTGGACTTGCTTGAGAAATAAGAGAATGGAGATTCTGATATTGTCCTAAATGACATTAATGTTTCATGTAATGACCGAGTTGGACACAGGAATTCCCAGCACACCTGGCTCTAAGGAAGTGCACTCTATCACACCCAACACCTCTGCCATCTCGTCCTATGCTATCTGTTTGGTTACCCGCCACTCAGTTAGGGTAAGACAAGGTGCACATCCTCAGAGCGAGTTGTGCCAGGAATTCCTGCGTCCAACTGTACATAACTTATAACATACTGTTAAGCGTCGGAAATTAAAGGTTATTTGGCTAAATTTTGAGATAGAGTGAGTTAATTAATTAAGGTGACTGAAATGGTTTTGTGTTATGTGCGGATTTATGAGAATTATAGATTCACAAACTTTCGTCAAGAGACTTCTTAGATCAAGTGTTTGTTTTTAAATATAATGTATACGTGGAATTGAGAAAAGTATTATAGAATTTTTAGGGAAGCAAATTAGTTGAGTTGTATGATGTAATATATAAATTTTGAGAAAATTGTGACAGGCTTATTGTAAATGAAGGTCTGAAATAGGGGTGTGTTATTCCTCTGTTACTTTGTCTTTGTGGAGTAAATATTAATGTAGAATTCTTTTTTGTAAAACTTTTTCATAATTGGAACACCTGATATTTTCATATCATAATATTGATAAGGATAGATAAGTGAAACCATATAAAGTAGTGAAAGTTTCCAATTTTGAAAAGAAGAGGTTTAAAGGCCGCTCATGAATACCAGAGGCTCGACAGATAGTGACATTGCTTATCTAGCAGGCAATGCCTGACCTAGAGCTTGGCCATATATACATAAATGATCAGCGCCCAAGCCCACTCTCCACCCAAGCTTGGAAGAGAGTGGGTGCCTATGGAAACTCTGGTTGGAATGGATGAAAGGATTGTAAGGCCAACTCTCCTCTACGAAAAAAAAAAAAAAATGTGGTTATTGAATACAAAAATCAGTAAATAAATAAAAAAAATATTGAATCTGTTTAGGTAATTATTATTATTATTATTATTATTGTTGTTGTTGTTGTTGTTGTTGTTGTTGTTGTTATATTATTATTATTATTATTGTTATTATGATTATTATTATTATTATTATATATGTATATATATATATTTATTTATATATATATATATATATTTATATATTTATTTATATATATATTTATATATGTATATATATATATATATATATATATATATATATATATATATATATATATACACACACATACACACATGTAACCTATAAATATACTACTATAATTTCTTGAAGTTAATGGGAAATAACATCCACTGTAAGCTTCCTAAAAGAAAAATCATGATAATTAGTATTGTCTAACCCCGTTTTCAATTTCCTAAAGATATTCCCTGAAAGGTTTGTCGGGCATAATAACAACACACTTTAATCGTTTCCTGCTGTAGATTAATCTGATCTAATAATTAACATTCTATAGTTCTGCTAAAAAGTCAGGGGGGGGGGGGTCATTTGACTTACGTATGGGGATTAACAATCAGCCAAACCCAGTTACTTTATATATGAAAGATATATTTTAATGTTGTTACTGTTCTTATAATATTTCATGTTAATTGTTCATTACTTCTCTTGTAGTTTATTAATTTCTTTATTTCCTTTCCACACTGGGCTATTTTATCCTGTTGGAGGTCTTGGGCTCTAGCATCCTGCCTTTCCAATGAGCTAGTAATGATGATAATAATTATGATAATAATAACAGTCGACCAGTGTTCAACAAGCGTTTCTTAAGTCCCTGAGTCGCTCTCTACTTACCGTCCACATTTCCACCGAGCGGCAAATCGGTATCATATTCTGGGTAAAAGAAACAAATAAGGTAATGAGGCTGGCAACTTATCGTTAAGACTAGCTGAGAAACAAGAAACCTGAACCCTTCTGGTCCTATCCCCAACGCTGTGCACTGACGGCAATCCCAGTCATGGGTCCTTGTTCCTTTTTACCTTCGGCCCATAACTTCACCCTCTTTTTAGCCTTTTACCTACCTCTTTTCCCTTTTCCTTTCTTCCATTTTGCTGTTTCTTCTCTTTTACATTGAACTTCATAGTTTTTCGCCTAAATTGACCGTGAAGTTGAATATCCTCCTACGCCACAAAATCGGATCTTATACCCAAATCTCATATATACATCTATCTATCCCAACGATAAGAAAACCTTATTATGAATATGAAACTCCTCTCTCTCTCTCTCTCTCTCTCTCTCTCTCTCTCTCTCTCTCTCTCTCTCTCTCTCTCTCTCTCTCTCTCTCTCTCTCTCTCTGTATATATATATATATATATATATATATATATATATATATATATATATATATATAAAATATATAATATATATGTATGTATATATGTATGGCAACCCACTTCCAACCTTTGGAAGGAAGGAGTTTTTAGCCAATATGAACAAATGGCTGAGTGGTACATTAATCTCACGTTTTGGTTAGTTGTGTTTCTCTCGAGGCATGCTGGCATTTAGTCGTCCCAGTTTTATTCAAGCACCAGTATCTTCAGGGGTCAAGAAAAATTACGTAGCTCTGACAACTTCGTTTTTGAACGAAGTTTAAACTAAGATTTTTGAATTGTTATGTAGAGATGTGAAGATTCCCGAGGAACTTTTAGTCAATTTTGGAAAGGAATCTTTTCCCGTAGAAACTGTCCAAACATATGATCTCATCAGAAAATATCAATTGACCAGAGTAAATCGATTCAAATTTAACATCCACCTTGTTCCACTTCGCCTTTGCCTTCAGCTTTTCCTATTTCTATATGGGGTTGTTGTTTCTAGTCAGCCTTCTTCATCTTCATCTGTCCTGTACACCTTGATCTCGTAGACCCCTTTCCTTCATGTTATTCAATACATTATCTTTCCACCTAAACTTAGGCCTTCCCTTCTTTCTTCTGCCCCCCCCCCCCCCGAAAATAATGGGAAAGTGCATCATCGCACCAGGTACGTATGCGGCAGATCCAGGATGAGCAGGGATCACTCCCTGACTTTAGCACCTACAATATCCATTGGTGTGTTTGTGACCAACTTATGGGTGTATTGTAGATCCTAAAGATATTGCAGATTATGAAGAACATATATGGTGTAATTAAATATGTGATGAAGATAATTACTTCTAACATTTATGATTCATTCGCATCATTAGATGTGTTGTGATATTTGATTTCACATGATTTAATAAACTCCATACTTCAAAGTAAAAGCGAAATATTACCTCCTATAACTGGTCTCTGGCACATCTCTACACTTCATAGTAGTACAATTTAAGATTTTATCACAGACATATGGTACCTATTGTTGTGCATTTTTATCCATATGATTTAAAATCGGAATTATATTCTTGAATGTGATTAAAAATCTTCCTTTATTTTTTTATTTATTTTTTTTTCTTTTTATTATTGGATACCGAACATGGACGACGATTGGTTGAATTAAGTCTAACTTAAGGACAGCATTAATATAATAAACATTTTTAACTTTTCTACAGTTTTCCTTTAGGATTAAATGTTGCGTGTTGTGACGGGCCAAGAGTACTGTAGGTTGTGACTCAAAGGCGAGATGAAAGCAACTGAGTACTTTATTATAGACACATGATGTATATATACACACTAGGTCCCGGCAAGAAGGTCACAAAATACAACATGCTATTTCTTGTCCAACCGGCAACCGGTTCTATTAACAGTTAGCAATGAGAAATAGGCAAACAGGTCAATGCAAGTTGCTGTCAGTGCAAGGGGAGAGCAAAGGATAATTTATAAGAAAAAGAGAAATGTTGTTACTATGTACGATTGTGTGACACACGGGTGGTACATGGCTTCCCCCCTAGAAATGACATACAGTACATGTTAAATAGGGCGCCCTGATCTAGAGAGGCGAACTGTAGGCGGGTCATCAGGCATTAGATAAGCAGGTTTTAGACGACCAATGGAGACCCCGTCTTCTTTGCCACGAACGTTTAGTAAGAATACTTTCGGATTGCGTCGGATCACAAGAAAAAGGGCCCGTATAATGGGGGCGTTAGCGGTGGCTTGGTAGTGTCGTTGCGTAGGAAGACGTGCGTTGCAGAGTGCAAGTCTGTCAGTATGTGATGCTTCGCTGGGGGCTTGTAAATTTGGCGGCATGGAGTAAATTTTCCTATGACGTGGCGTATGTGCTGGAGATCATCGGAGGAGTTTGCAGAAGGAAAAAATTCGGCAGGGATGACCAACGGGACGCCATACACCATTCCAGCTGCCGAGACGTCGAGGGCGTCTTTAGGAGTGGTCCTTAGACCCAGGAGGACCCAGGAAAGCTGAGTAAACCAGTTGAATTACTTGCAGCGGGACATCAAAGCTGCTTTGAGGGTGCGATGAAAACATTCAACCATTCCATTGGCAGCTGGATTGTAGGCCGTTGTCTGAAGTTTGGATGGGGCAGCGTCAACTTCCGTGGAGTCCGCCATAGTAACAGTGAGGAGGGGGAAGGTGGGTGGAGTGAGTCGACTTCCGGGGTCACCAATGTGACGGGCCAAGAGTAGGTTGTGACTCAAAGGCGAGATGAAAATAACTGAATACTTTATTATAGACACATAGAGTATATATACTTGCTAGCTCCCGGCAAGGTCACAAAATACAACATGCTATTTCTTGTCCAACCAGCAACCGGTTCTATTAACAGTTAACAATGAGAAATAGGCAGACAGGTTGATGCAAGTTGCTGTTAGTGCGAGGGGAGAGCGAAGATACAAAGGATAAGCCATACAAAAAAAGAGAAATGTCGTTACTATGTACGATCTTGTGACACACGGGTGGTAGAATGTGATTCAATGTAGTTATAATAAATGTTAGAAACTTTTTTGTTTTGCATATTTACAACAGATATAACCCCATCTGTAGTCATGACATCGGAACATGGGATAAAAGATAAAATAACCAGGGTACCGGGCTTATTACATATTTTCATAGTTAGATTTCAAGTCCTGTGTGTTAGCCTTTGCGAACTTTGACATTATTCTAAGCTAGCCTTAGAATGTCTTGAGACCTTAGATTATCATATTGATTTTTTTCTTTTTTTTTTCTTTTTGTGATGGATCAATTATTAGTTATCTGATATTTTAGTATTTCCTTTCTTCCATATTTACTACTGAATTATATGGCATACTAACCGCTATTGAGATAATAGCGTTAAAAGAGGAGGGCAAATTTACCTTTTATAGTGATTCAAGAAGTGTCCTTCAGGCTTCAGGAGGTTTTAATTATAGTAACCCTTTAGTTTTAAAGATTTTAGAGTGGCTTTTAATTATTGGCCTAAAAGGTATAACAGTTCGATTTTGCTGGGTTCCGGCACACGTAGGTGTGTCTGTAAATGAAGAGGCTAATTCACTAGCAAAGAATGGTACAGCCAAGTTGCTACCAAGAAGGTATCCCATTCTCTGGAATGATTTTTTACCAGTAATTAAGAATTCTATTTATAACAATTGGCAAGAGCATTGGTATAGTTTAACCGAAAACAAGATGAGAGAAATTGCGATTGTTATATCCCCTTGGAGATCTAATGGGATGCCCCGAAAATGGGAGACTACTCTTTGTTGTCTCCGCATTGGTCACACTCGGATGACACGAGTTTCTGCTGGCTGGCCAACACCAACCATATTGCGACGACCGTTTAATACCCTTGACAGTGAGGCATTTGTTGACTGAATGCCCCACTTATAGCACAGAAAGAAATAGATATATGTTTGAGGTTCGGGGTGAAGATGGCAAGTTCATCCTTGGCAAGATCCTTGGACATGATGTGTCGTACAATGCTAGTGGCATTTTTAAATCTATATCAGAAGCAGGTCTTCTTAATGCCATTTAACTTTTATAACATACTTACTTCTCTGGTTTTAATTGAACATTCTTAATATTCTTTTAATCTTTATTTATAATAAACGATATTGGCGTCAATGACCTTTGATGTCGGAATGGCAGAGAACTTCGAATCATTCATTTATTCATTAAGCAAGGGCTAACCTATCATAACGCTTTATAGATTTTAAATTGTTTTAATGTCCATTCAAGAATTTTGTATTCGTACTCACAAACCTTGTACTGTAAATCGCTATATAAGACGTTTTCTGTAAATCTATAATTCAGCTGTAACTGCAGACCAAATAATGCATAGACACACGTGCACACGTGCAGAAGAAAACGATATATATGCTGCACATATTAACCAAATGTTTCTGCTAATAAGGTTTCTTTCTTTCTCTGCTTGGGAAATACTCTTTCTCTCTCCCCGACTGAGGTGAGATGTAAAATTGGTCCAACCTACACGCTTTTAACCTTGTAGTTTTGTGTAATTATAAAGAACCCAGTAACCTTTACATATATCAACTCCTCGCTAGTTCTTGGTTTGAAGATATCAATTCCCAAGTGTATTAAACAACCTATTTGTTTTGGGTAACGCTCTCACACCCATAATTTGGATGACTAAATTAGAAGATGAATTTCAATTAAATTCTAGTTTTGCTTTTACAAAATTTCGTTTTCCCACATAGAACTCCACATAATATGCTTGAATCTACATTTTATTAAAAATTATGTGCTTGCCCCTTAAGAGCAATACTTTCATTCTTGAATTTTGCTGTGAATTATATAGTTTCATGTAAAAAGCTTTTTTTTGAAAAGTGGCGTATGCGTATAGTTTAAAGTCTTTAATTTCACGTTGCATAATGTGTAAATTAGATCATCATCTCTTACACCTATTGACGCGAAGGGCCTCGGTTAGATTTCGCCAGTCGTCTCTATCTAAAGAGATTAGTTCACCAAATTTTTAACTGGGCTCCAAAAGGCACTAGAAGAGTTGGAAGACAACAGGCCTAAATGAATTAGATAGATAAACAAAATCTTAAACCTACATTAGGTCAAAGTAGTGGAGGAAAGTATGGACACTAATGAATGTTAGTTTGATTGTGTACCACTGTAGAAATATTGGAGTATATGTTAATTGCTATGGTAGTAAAAAAATAAGAATAAAGGTGGCTAAATATAATGCTTTTTAATTGTCAATTGAAGTAAAAATGAAGAAAGAAATTAAGTAGGTTGGCCAGGTCACCAGCCACTCGTTGAAATACTACCGCTAGAGAGTTATGGGGTCCTTTGACTGGCCAGACAATACTACATTGGATCCTTCTCTCTGGTTACGGTTCACTTTGTCTACACATACACCGAATAGTCTGGCCTATTATTTACAGAGTCTCCTCTGTCCTCATGCACCTGACAACACTGAGATTACCAAACAATTCTTTTTAACCCAAGGGGTTAGCTACTGCACTGTAATTGTTCAGTGGCTACCTTCGTCTTGGTAAGGGTAGAAGAGACTCTATAGTTATGGTAAGCATCTCTTCTAGGAGCAGGACACTCCAAAAGCAAACCATTGTTCTCTATTCTTGGGTAGTGCCATAACCTCTGTACCATGGTCTTCCGCTGTCTTGGGTTAGAGTTCTCTTGCTTGAGGGTACACTCGGGCACACTATTCTATCTAATTTCTCTTCCTCTTGTTTTGTTAAAGTTTTATTGTTTTTATTGGAAATGTTTGTTTTAATGTTTCTGTTCTTAAAATATTTTATTTTTCCCTGTTTCCTTTCCTCACTGGGCTATTTTCCCTGTTGGGGCCCCAGGACTTATAGGATCCTGCTTTTCCAGCTAGGGTTGTAGCTTAGCAAGTAATAATAATAATAATAATAATAATAATAATAATAATAATAATAATAACAATAATAATAATAATAATAATGAGAGAAAAACTTCAGATTGTGGCAAATAATAGAACTATAAGATTAAGACGCTGGAATAGAGATTATCATATAAGAGAAGTTGAATATAGAATGGGGTTAGAACGGAGGAACTGTAACCTGGAGTTTTGAAAATTCTA
>NC_090745.1:21311175-21316175 GCF_036898095.1 Palaemon carinicauda
GCATGCTCTACCTTGTAATTTTCATTACTTCCTCGAAAACTTTCAACAAGCAATTTCTGTCTTTGTCTCCTTTTTATAGCATCCCAAGTATCACTTGATATCCATGGCTTTCTTCTTGTAACTACCAACTACCAACTGACTGATATATGTTCTTAATTTCACACCATTCTTCATTAATTGTCTGCCCTTCGTCTCTCAATGTCTCTAGGACTGTAAATCGATTCATACATTCAATTGCAAAGGGTTATTTGTGCTCATCTTTTAGAATCTTGGTTGTAACCAACTTAGGCGTTATATCTACATTGCTGTTGGGTGCTCTCTGTTTTAATTTCAGTGTGGCAATAAGGAGCTGGTGATCGCTAGCAATATCTGCACCTCTATAGCTTTTTACATTTCTCAGAGTCCTCCTTCTCTCTTTATTATTGGCTATGTAATTTATTTGATTTTTTGTAATTGTCACATGGTGAAGTCCTTATATATTTGTGGATGTCCTTGTGCTGGAAATAAGTACTTCCAATGACAAAATTGTTTGTTGAACAAAAACTTACAAAATATGCGCCATTTTCATATGCAACTTCGTCAAGTCCCTCAACTCCTATCACATTTTCTACACCTTGATTCTTCCTTCCAACTTTAGCACTGAAGTGTACCAACCGTGTGTCACACGATCGTACATAGTAATGACATTTCTCTTTTTTGTATAAAGTCTCCTTTGTATTTTCACTCTCCCCTTGCACTGATAGGGACCTGAATAAACATGTCTGTTTTTCTTACCGTTAACTGGTAACAGAAATCGTTGTTGGTTGAACAGGAAACAGCCTGTTATTTGTTATGGCGTTTTTGCCCGCAATTTATGTATATATAAACTGATGTTCTGTAATAAAAGTTACTCGGTTGCTTTCATCCTGCCTTCTTAGTCACAGCCTCTCTCGGCCCGTCACATTGGTGACCCCGGAGTGAATCGCTCCACCTGCCTTCCCCCCCCCCCCCACCGTTACTATGACGCCCTCAAAACATACCTTCTGCAGCAGTACTCGCTGTCGCCAGCCGCCCTTTAGCAAAGCTTTTTCAGCTCTCTCAACAACCGTTGGGGCACCAAAGGGCTTCGCTCACCCTCAGGGAAATGACCAGTATCACTCGCCTGCAGCCTGCCGCAGACGGCTCTCCTCATGAGGTGAAACTATTTCGTGCCCTTTGTGTAAGCCGTTTACCAAAACCTGTACACGCTGCCATACCCGATGTCGATAGTTTACTCATAAAGGACTTGACCAAAGCCGACGCCCTTATGGACACCCACTTCATGACCTTCAAGACTTCTATCAACGCCTCCACTCCTGATGAAGAGGACACTTATTCAACGTCAACCGAAGCTGACGTGAATGCCGTAGGACACACACGCCTATGAATGCCGTAGGACACACATGCCTACCCCGTAACGAGCCGGAGCGGCGACAAAGCCACCCATGATCCACCACTCGCTTGCGCCCCAACCAATGACTTCTACAGCCACTCACTGCCGCCCATCGGCCGCAGTTTTGCTACTACCACTCCCGATTCGGGGCTGCCGCGAAGAAATGTACAGTATGTCATTTTTAGGGGGTGAGCCATGTACCAACCGTGTGTCACACGATCGTACATAGTAACGACATTTCTCTTTTTAGTATATAGTCTCCTTTGTATGTTCGCTCTCCCCCCGCACTAATAAGGACCTGAATAAACATGTCTGTTTTTCTCACCGTTAATTGTTAACAGAAACCGCTGTTGATTAAACAGGAAACAGCCTGTTATATGTTATGTCCTTTTTGCCCACAATTGATGTATATATAAACTGATGTTCTGTAATAAAAGTTACTCAGTAGCTCTCATCCTGCCTCCTTAGTCACAGCCTCTCTCGGCCTGTTACATTGGTGGCCCTGGATTGACTCGCTCCTCCTGCCTTCCCCCCACCCCACCGTTACTATGACGCACTCAAAACATACCTTCTGCAGCAGTACTCACGATCGCCAGCCGCCCGTATAGCAAAGCTTTTTCAGCTCTCTCAACAACCGTTGGGGGACCAAAGGGCTTCGCTCACCCTCAGGGAAATCACCAGTATCACTCGCCTGCAACCTGCCACAGACGGCTCTCCTCATGAGGTGAAACTACTTCGTGCCCTTAGTTTACCCATAAAGGACTTGACCAAAGCCGACGCCCTTATGGACACCCACTTCATGACCTTCAAGACCTCCATCAATGCCTCCACTCCTGACGAAGAGGACACCTATTCAACGTCAACCGAAGCTGACGTGAATGCCGTAGGACTCACACACCTATGAATGTCGTAGGACACACACGCCTACTCCGTGACGAGCCGGAGCGGCGACAAAGCCACCCATGATCCACCACTCACTCGCACCCCAACCAATGACTTCTACAGCCACTCACTGCTACCCATCGGCCGCAGTTTTGCTACTACCACTCCAGATTCGGGGCTGCCGTGAAGAAATGTACAGTATGTCATTTTTAGGGGATGGGCCATGTACCAACCGTGTGTCACGCGAGCGTACATAGTAACATCATTTCTCTTTTTTTTATATAGTCTCCTTTGTATGTTCGCTCTCCCCTCGCACTAATAGGGAACTGAATAAACATGTCTGTTTTTCTCACCGTTGACTGTTAACAGAAAGCGTTGTTGGTTGAATAGGAAATAGCCTTTTATATGTTATGGCGTTTTTGCCTGCAATTGATGTATATATAAACTGATGTTCTGTAATAAAAGTTACTCAGTTGCTTTCATCCTGCCTTCTTAGTCCCAGTCTCTCTCGGCCCGTCACAGAGGTCACCAATCACAATTTTCATATCTCTCTTTGAAATCTCATTCTGCAGTTCTTCATAGTATTCATCTTTCCTTTCTTCAGGGGAATCATTTGTTGATGCATAGCAATCTATAACACTCATATTGCACTGCTTTGATTTAAACTTTGCACTTAACAATCTACTATTCACCGCTCTCCACTCCGTAAATGCCTTTTCTGCTCTTGGTGCCATCATCATTCCTCTTCCAATTCCATCTGTTCTTCCTGAATATATATATATATATATATATATATATATATATATATATATATATATATATATATATATATATATATATATATATATGATTCCAATCCCCTTACAAAGTGTTTCACTAAGGGCTAAGATATCCAAGCTATAAATTTCATAACGAATCTACGTGAACCAAGTCTAATTTACACTCCTGTGGGTCGTCTTCAGTGTAAATTAGTGTCAATTGACATTTTAAGCACAAACATGGATAATTTTTTCCAGCGTTGTAGTTTGTGGTAAAAAGGTTTAGCTTTTACGTGAGGGGAAATGAATATTAACTTATTCCTTAGTGTAGATCTTGGTGGGAGAATAATCTTGTCCCGAGGTCTACGAATTTAGGAAAAAGAAGACATATTTCTAAAACTTTGATTTAGATTGGAAAAAAAGTTAACGATTAATCAAACCTGAGATATCTGATTTACCAACAAAGAAATTAAGCTGGCCGAAATCGTACATGTAAAATGAAAGTAAGAATACGTAGGGGGAAAAGAAAATTTATCTAAAGATGTTTGGAAAGGAGGTTGGCGCTTCATTAATGTCTATGGACTTAGATGGTACATAAAACTGTCCTTTTGCCAGCACGGGTTCTTGCTTTAATGAGTAGCTCTGAAAAATGATAATTTTGTAATTACTGAGTTTTTTTTTTTTTTTTTTTTTTTTTTTTTAAGTATTATGCTCCGTCTTGAACTAAAATGGAATAATTAGTTATGTATCGATGCAGATTTATGTTATTGAAATTTTATTTGTGATAACAATACTCGTGAGTTGGATCTCAAGATTATTCAACATCATAGAAAGAAAAAAAAACGTTGCACTTCAATATCCGTAGTCAAGTTTAAAGACGAGCAGAAGTGTGTCATATATTTAAAAAGAAAAAGAAATATATATATATATATATATATATATATATATATATATATATATATATATATATATATATATATATATATATGTGTGTGTGTGTGTGTGTGTGTGTGTGTGTGTGTGTGTGTGTGTGTGTGTGTGTGATTAGTATAAGACACTTCTACTGTAAATGGAAACATTATTTAAAGTCGTAATATATCCTATTTTAGTGTAGAGCTTCACGAAAGGTTTGGCGTAGGCTATATAAATTAGTAAAATAAGAAACTAAAAATAATTCAGTATAGTAATCTATTTAAAAAATGAAAGCGATCATTTATATAACATCACATCAGGATATGTACTAATAACATGCACCAAACTTTACTTCTAAAACGATTCTATGTTTATACAAGAGAAAGAAAGCACAATAATTTCGCCAATTTAAATTAAAATATTTGAGTCGATAAGAATGTTTTTTTAACATGTAACTGCGCACTTGTCAATCCACACTTAACGCAGCTACGCGCTTAGAAGGTGCGTAGTTGTTACCCGGGGCAACACGTTCGAGAATGGTGCCAGCACATTGAGACATGAAAATTAACTGGAATGACACGGCCAATACGCACACTTGCAAACTGGGGTGGTTTTCCAGACTTCCAGATTTCATTCGAATTTATGGGTCTCTGGCGTATGGACGAATGGTTTTAATGTCACTTCAGTGAGGGTTTGCCCTTCCTTATAGTTTTTCGGTTTTTGGACGAAGGAACGATGGTGTTAGTTGACTCGCTTTTTATTTACATTTACTGGTATATACGTTACACACATTTTCTTTGTCTCTTGTATATATATATATATATATATATATATATATATATATATATATATATATATATATATATATATAGTATATGTATGTATAATATACACATATATATGTATATATAATACGCCTGTTCCCCTTTTAAGCATACGATGCAAGAGAAGTGAAGTCATCTTATTTCTCAACTATCTCCTATTGAGGAACTTGTTGGCTCCACGCCCTTTTTTTCTTGACCCCCCTACAGATTTTG
>NC_090745.1:21321175-21326175 GCF_036898095.1 Palaemon carinicauda
AGTACTTCAAAATGCATATAATACGCGTGGTTAAACGGGCCTTGGAAAAAATATGACATGAAAGAGACGAAGTAATCTCTTAAGAAAGAGGGCGAGAGATTAAGAATAGGGTGTGAGCAGAATCTGATTGAATGTTATTGTTATAGAGGTAAATGCTAATTGGAAAAAGATGTTAAAAAATATTTGAAAGTCTTATCAATCGCAGCTACCTGAATGTGGAAGAATGCAAATGGAAGTGCAAGAAATGTGTCTGAAGGGGACTTTACACAAGAGAAATGGAACAAGGAAGAAAATGAACAACCGACGGAAAGTAGGGAAAGGATTTTAAAGGGGAAGAGATAAAGGTGAAAGAGAAATGTCTTGAAAGAAGGTGTTCGAAGAAATGCGAAGCAGTTGTGATTTCTATGAACTTCCTGAAGTATCGGACTGAACCTTCAATAAAAAGGACGAATGGAGATGTGGAAAAGGAGATGCTTAAGATTCGATGTTAAAAATCCCGAGAGAATGAAGAGGAGAAATGATGTGGAAGAATAAGTTTTAAAAAAATATATAGAGGGAAGTTATGAAGAATGGAAGTTTAAAGTTTTTTAAGAGAGAGAATTTAGTGTCTATAGCTTTTCATATTTCCTCTCCATGAATTATGGCACGGTAAAATAGAAAGGATTTTTCGTTTATTGCGTCTGGCTAGAATTTTTTTTTCTTTTATTACGCTGTTTTACAACCTTGCTGCTGTGTTTACTGACTCTATTGCAGACCAGGCCTCGTTATAGAAGGCATTATTGTAACTCTTCGAAGGACAGAATCAGTTGATAGAGGTAAACATTACCTTTAAATCCTAAATCCAATATAAAGAAGATAATTTTAATTCAGTTATTACGTTAAAAAACCATACGGTAATTTTTAACGAATTGCTGTGTATTTCCCATAGTAATTCAAAGATTTTTTCATGCTGTCGTAAATATAGCCTTTCCATTGTCAGTCATTCCAATATTTTATTATAATTCTTTCATATATATATATATATATATATATATATATATATATATATATATATATATATATATATATATATATATATATATATATATCCTCCAACGCCTATTGACACAAAGGGCCTAGGTTAGATTCCGCCAGTCTTCTCTGTCTTACTTCTCCATTAAATCATCCCCAACTTCCCGCTTCATAGTCCTAAGCCATATAGGCCTGGGTCTTCCAACTCTTCTAGTGCCTTGTGGAGCCCAGCTGAACGTGTGTGTATGTGTGTGTGTGTGTGTGTGTTCAAGCCCTTGTTTGCAAAGTTTACCGTCACGATCTTGTATAAGAGCTCACGGTTGAATATTTCAGTCGAGTATAGATTTGTATGTTAGATTATAAAATACAAGGGTATCTGAGTGGCAGGTGATTTTTTTTTTTTTTTTTTTTTTTTATAAATGAAAGGCAATGGACTTAGTTCTAAGTAGGTTTCTCCAAATAGAAATATCTTAAAAAATCCACATACTTAGAAGTCTGTATTTGACAAGCATGCACACGTTCTTGGCTAAGGACAAAATCTAGTTTTTCTTGATGTTCTTTCATTAGGGTCGGGCAAACTTAATTACGGAAGAGCGCAATTAAGACAAGCAATTAACAGGCTTTAACAGGCTAGCCCATTGCGTGCTTGGTCTTTGATATTTCGACATGTGCTTAAGAAGACTTGAAGTAAAAGACGGTAAATGAGCATTATAGAATTTACTCGTGTTTTCACGTGTTTTGTATTTTTTTTTCATCATTTTTCAGTATATTGATTGAACCACATACACAAATCGCGCGCGCGCGCACACACACACGCACACACACACACACTTACACACACACCTACACACACACACATATATATATATATATATATATATATGTGTGTGTGTGTGTGTGTGTGTGTGTGTGTGTGTGCTTCTTTGATTAAACTGCAACTTGACGTCTTTAATATCTTAAACCTAGAATTTACCGAGTCCAAGTGCTTGGCATCTGAAAACACTGTAATTAAGTTAGCATAAATATATAATTTTAAGAAAAAATATTCGATTAATATTTTGAGGCGTTTTCAATGTTTACAAAGCTTATAATGCACAACATTACAAGAATGTTGTTCCTCCACATATTTATTCTATTGACTACTGTAACCCAGTAGTGAATATTTCTCTCAAACTCGTAACCGGCCACACATTCCTAATATAGATATACAGTACTTTAGTCGCTCCAGGGCTCACCTCACTGGATATTACCTTAATTGCATAAGGCCTGTCGGGGGCTAGACTATTAGGTGTATGTGAGTGTGTGTAGGCAAAGGGAAAATGATCCGTAACCAGAGAGAAGGATCCAATGTACTACTGTCTTTCCAGTCAAAAGACCTCATAACTCTCTTGCGGTAGTATCTCAACGAATGGCTGGTGCCGTGGCCAACCTTCTACTATTACTCTTAATTAAGCTTAAAGGGTAAAGGGAAACTTGTATCACGAGGAAAAGTCATTGTTGGTATTGATAACCGCTTTCTGTCTCATATTCTTTTTTTTTTTTTTTTTTTTAATTTTTATAAGTATTGGTGCTGGATCAATTTATTCCCCCCCCCCCCCCCTTTAAAAAGAAAAGCAAAATGGGCACTAGATTTCTGTTTTATCTAACAAACAGCTTAGTGTGATGTTCTGTCCGATCGGCATTGTCTATAAGTAATGTCCCGAATAATTGATTAGGTTATCTTTGCTAATATATGTGCCTGCTGGTCCATAACAAACGACTGCTTTAGTTGCCTTACGGCAGACTGTGAATTTGTATAAGCAGTGCTATTGGTGTTTTTTTTACATCCTTTCACAGTCTTTGCTTTGAATTCCTCTATTTGATGGTCAAGTGGAATACCTTTTAGCCTGTCTCTCTCTCTCCATTCGTTTAGTTTGTTTTACGTTAAGACTCATCTCTTATTCTGTGAGTGAAAAAGTTAAATTGCATCAACTTATACTTCATATTTTTGCTGCTTTTCATTTTTTTGCATAAAGGTGTCGTCCTTGAGAATACATGCTCAGTAAAATTAAGCGAAATTAAAGTCTGCAAACTATCGAAGATTCACCAAACAGCCTGCTGAATTCATTATTTCCTTTCCTCACCGGGCTATTTTTCTCTGTTGGAGCCCTTTGCCTTATAGCATTCTGCTTTTTCAACTAAAGTTGTAGCTTGGCTAATAATAATAATAATAATAATAATAATAATAATAATAATAATAATCATTCATTCATTGAATCCTGTTTCAATTATGACTAGATTTTTTATCTTTAAGTTTAATGAAATTAAACTTCTTTCACATGAAATATTTTACTACCCCTGTTCATAAAGATGCTGCTGAAATTGTATTACATGTATTTGAAAGGATGAAGTAAAATCTAAAGAAAGGTCTAGGCACGTAAAAGATATTTTCTTTCCTCTCAAGTGTGACACGAAGAGAACGGCTGTTTGACGAGGAACCGTGATAAGAGAGCCAACTTGCCAAGTAATGGTTCAAGATGAAAGATTTAGAACTGAGAAGAGGCATCAGTGAAAGAACTCCCTCCGTTTGTTCCGTGCCATTGGTCACCTCAAAATCCCTCTCTTTTTTTCAGAATGGGACTGTTGCCTTTGGCATCTTTCAACAATGTATCTTCTTTGTTAATGTTGGAATCCTCTTGTAAAAAAAAATATGAAAAGATAATCTTCTTGCATACTTTTTCGTATTTATTTTAATAATAACAAATAGGGCTCATATTTGTATATAGAACTTTAAGATAAGTGTCATTTGAATGAATCTATAGATCTAACTTGGATATGTACAAAGCAGGTGAATTATAATTTACTGAAGTGCAGCAAAACGTCCTCCAAATATTTTAGTTTTTCTAAATAGAAAATATTCTCTTTTTCAATCATGTAATAATGGGAAAATGCTTCTTTTATTCCTGATACTAAACAAAAAATTTAGATTGGAATGAAGTTGCTTTACTCATTATTTCAAACTAGTATATCTTTATTTTTTATGTAGTTGAATGCTTAAGTAGACGTCTCATTTCCGTGGCCTTCTTGACTTCATGAAACTGGAGAGGGTCGGTTCCAACTTCTGGTTTTGAATTGGTACATTTCTTAACCAGCAGAAAATGGCTAGTGGTAGAAACTTTCTCTTAATGTGTTTTACTGTCTAAACTAATCTCAGATAGGGTTTATATATGTAAGAGCTGCTGCTGTTCAGGCATACAGTATACTCTTTGCTCAATAATACGGTACAGTAGTTTTCCTTTGATGTTGAACACACTCATTTAAAACTAATAGGTAAAGTTCCGTAAAAGGCTCAGAATCATTGGGTGCATTTTTTGAAGAAGCGAGTTCTGGTACCTCTGATATTTAACTGTTCCCTTCTATTTTCGCAATTTTTGATTACCGTTAATCATTCCACTCTACTCTGTAACTCCTTTTAGTTATCCTACTCGTTGTTAGTATGATAATCGGTTCGTTTTGTTATTCAATGGAAAAAAATAATAAATACACTCAGAGACATGATTTTATATATATATATATATATATATATATATATATATAGATAGATATTTCTATCTATCTATAGATATATATATATCTATATATCTAGCTATATATATAATATATATATATATATATATCTAGCTATCTATCTATATATCTATCTATATATAATATATATATATATATATATATATATATATATATATATATATATATATATATATATATATATCTGTCTATATATAATATATATATATATATATATATATATATATATATATATATATATATATATATATATATTTATCACTCCTTTTTATTAATGAAATGGATGGCTGTAGAAGAGTTTAGCTCGGAAGCTTTTAAGGTGAGGTTGATAGTTCCAGGGAATGGTATCCTTTTACAGCTAGATAAACTTTTCAGATATGGATGAATTATGTTTTATACAGCATATATATATATATATATAT
>NC_090745.1:21338675-21351175 GCF_036898095.1 Palaemon carinicauda
GAAGGCGGCTTTGTTCTCAAATCTACTAAATCTATGGGCGATTGTTTCATTGTCATACCATGACTCATGTCAATACAGTAACGCTGATCTCACTAGCTTGATTTTTATATGTCATTTCAGGCGATTTGATTTCCAAATTTTACTTAACCTAGCCATTGTCTGATTTGTTTTTTCAATCATCCATTAAACTTCAATTCTGAAGATCCTGTATTAGAGATCATAGTTCCTAAATATTTGAATGATTATACCTCATTAATCCTTTCTCCTTCCAATAATATTTCATCTTCCAGTGCATATTCCGTTCCCATCATCTCTTTCTTCTATTTATCTTGAGCCCAACCTCGTTGGATATTTAGTTTCTAAAGTTCTGTGGTTTTCTGCTAATAAGGACAGCATCATCAGCATACTACAGGTCAGCTAATTTCCTGTTTCCAATCCAGTCCAATCCTTCTCAACCATCCCAAACTGTTCAACATATTACAAACTCCATGAGGATAAACAACATAGGTGACAACACATTCCCTTGGAGTACTCCACTATTCACTGAAAATTAATTTGATAGGACTCCACACGTGTGATGAGTGTGTGGACTGGAGTCATGCCCAATGGGCCAAGATGCCCACGAAGAAGAGAAAGGCCAAGAGGAACAAGTCGCCCTTGAGGAAGGGCAGTGGTTTTCGTCCTTCTTCAGTCTCTTCATTTAGGCCGAGTGTTTCAGGTCCTCTCCATCACGTGTGTTACCCACGGTAGCAGAGGAAATTCCCTTTGGGTTGGAGAGAGGATTTCTTATTTCACTCTCTGGGGTCAGAAGTCAATCTCCTTGCAAGACAGACGGCGAAACCGTCTCCTTGCCTTTCCCTTCTATGAGGAAGACCACAATGAAGGTTGTTGGGAGTTTACAGGCAGTAATGTGTAGATGTTAGCGTCTGCTCCAGGGTTGCTCAGCTCTTTCAGCGGGTGGCCTTCATCCCCGTTCAGCGGCAGCTAGTCAGAATCACGTGGCCCGATCCGGTCCTCTGCCGATGGCATAGCAAGGACAACCGGACCTTATAGGTCTTCATAGCCGCTAACCCTCTTCGCAGCGCGGCCTTACGGCCTGGTATCTGCTGCTGGTGACCGGCTCCTCTGCCTCTTCATGGGTAGGGGAGCCACCCTCTGTCCTCTGAGCAGCTTCCTTATCCTCCGCTCAGCGGCCTCCCCGCAACCGAACTAACCGCGTGGAAACAAGAGGCCCTAGCGGGAACCGTTCAAGTTCCTGCTAAGGGATCCATTTCTGGGGTGGGGAGCAACAGACCCGTTCCCCCAGACCCCTTGGGAGGATTTTTCTCCGTTAAATGACGCTGCCTATCCCCCCTGGTCATTGAGGACCAACCACGTCGGGGAGGAACAGAGAACCATTAGCAGGGACGTCATGCTTCCAGACCCTGCTCTTACGGCTCTAGGTCTCTGAACTCCGCCCCGGCTCCGAAGAGGAGCCGAAGAGAAGATGAGCGGCTTCTTGGTTGGACCTCTGGTCCATAGCCCTGGTTTCCTTTGCCCTGGAGAATGATGTGAGGAGCGGCCCAGCGAAGGAGCAGTTTGTGGAGTTGGCAGTCTTGGGGTCGAGGGATGTCGCCTTCTTGGCGAGCCAATCCTACATCGGGACCACGAACTGGGTCCTCCGCAGTAGGGATGTCAGTTTGTGGTGTTGTCGTCTTTCATAGGAAACTGAAGAAACTCCCGGACAGAGAGCTGAGGGTGCTTAGGGATGCCCCCATCGTCAGGGAGGCTCTCTTCCCGGAGGATCTGGTGGAGGAGTCACTGGATAAGTGGAGGAAGGAGAGTCACGATGTGATGCTCCATAATGCGTCCGCATTGTCGTCGTCTTCGTCAATGCGCCCCATTACCGGCCTCGAGAACATAGCAGGGTCAGGGCCCAGTCGAGTGGCAGGGCGCCATGCTGCCAGTCCAAGCTTCATCCTCCTCCCGTTGGGCCCCTCTGAGTCAGCCCCCCTTCAGGAGGACAGAAATCAGCCTCAGGTGGCAGCAGACACAGAGCCCCAGCAAACAAAGGGGCACATAACGGCTTCTTCTTCAAGCGGAAGTATGGGCCGAGGCCCCTCTCTCCTGTGCCCTCCAGGGGTAGGGTGATGCCTTAGTGCAAGGTTGAGAAATTGGGCGAAGTAAGGAGCAGATCAGTGGACGATACTAGTGTTGAAGGAAGGGTACCGTATCCCTTTCAAGGGCTCTACTCCTCCTTTGATGTTGGTGCTCGAGGCCTCCTCCCTACACCCCAAAGAGGAAACACATAGGAGAGCCTTAGAAGGGGAAATTTAAGACCTGCTCCTCAAAGGGCCTATCCATGCAGTGCCTTCAAAACTGCCGGGTTTCTGCAGCCAACTGTTCCTGGTGGAGAAGGCCTAGGGTGGTTGCTGCCCAGTCCTCGATCTCTCAGTCCTCAACCGCTTCGTTGCCAAGACTGCTTTTAAGATAGAAACGGCCAGGACGGTCCTGGGAGCTATCAGGGAAGGGGACTTCATGGATAGAGCAGGAAGGGGTAGAGCATCTCAAATCCCTATCCCCTCTGCCTACCATGGAAGGACCCGGAAATGATGTACACTGGGTGAGTGTTACCTAGCTTACCTACGTTTCTTAATACCCTATATCACTTTTCCCCAACAGGCCTTTCCCCCCCTCCGTGGCTCTGTCACCTTTTTTGCAGGGTTTCTTTTCTGCCTCCTAATTCTGAGGCTTCTATCTTATTGGGACGTGGTAAGGATTTGTGTCGGAACAAATGACAATTTCTAAGAAAATTGTATTTTTCCTAACATACTTACCACGTCCCAATGACGTAATTGCCCCTATCCATCCCTGCTATAGACCTAGCTTTCATATACTTTTATTGGGACCAGGGTAGAATAGTTAATGGCGACCTGGGAAGGTTGCCTGAATCGTCCCTCTAGGGCATGCTGGGTAAAATAAGAGAGGTCAGGGACGCGCAGGTGAGAAGGGGGAAGTTCGGTGGTCAGGCCTGTTGGGGGAAAACCTCTGGTAGCAGAGCTGACGCTCAGGGTATCCTATCATATTGGGACGTGGTAAGTATGTTAGGAAAAATACAATTTTCTTAGGAATTGTCATATATATATATATATATATATATATATATATATATATATATATATATATATATATATATATATATATACATGTATATATATATATATATATATATATATATATATATATATATATATATATATATATATATATATATATATATATATATATACACTGTATATTGTATGCGTTTGTGTAATAAGTTGAGGCAACTTTGAATTACATCAAAACCGTAAACTCTTAGTATTTCTGGTATACTTAACAATCCAATAAAGTATACATATGGAGTGGTATTATGAATGCCCATGATATACTATTTTTCATAATTTGTCCTCTTCTTGACTGTTGAGTAAAGAGAAAATAGCTTTATCACTTTAGAGCTCCAATTTGAATCTTCACAGAAACTTGACCATCGGCATTTATGTCAATTCATATGAGAGCATTCTACTCATATAAGTGGTTGTTATTACCGTGGTAGTTAGCTGTAGCAGCCAGTACTATATTGACATTTTTAACCTAAGAAGATTGTGGCACTGCTTTACGATTTGATAGAACACGAAATTTCGGTAAACGACTACGAGTTCTGTAAGAAGTTAAGATAACTACAATTTTCTAAGGGCTCTCGTGCCTAAAGAAACGGCTATCGTGTACTCACTGCATGGTACTTGCTCCAGTCTTGCCTGCTGCACATGGGTACGAAATAGTTGAAACTGTTAAATATGAAGTTTTACATGTCACTAAGAATCTAGTCTGGTTGAAGCCTCATACTTGTCAATAAGAATCAATTCTTTGGTTAAATCTCACTTTACCACAGTAAAAATCTAGTCTTAGGTCGAAATTCATACTTTGCACAAAAAATCTAGTCTGGTTGAAGCCTCATTCTGGGCCCTAGGAGTCTAGTGTTTGGCACTGATAATCTAGTCTTTGGTTGATGTCTTTTGGCACAAAGAATCTAGTACTTGGTTGAAGTCTCTTATTTACCACTAAGAGATATCAAAGGTTTAAGCCTCATACTTGGCCCTGAGAATGTAGTCTTTGGTTGAAGTTTCCTGTATGGCACTAAGACATTAGTCTTTACTTTAAGCCTCATACTTGGTATCAAGAGTTTAATCTCTGGTTGAAGCCTCATACTTGCCTTAAAAACCAATGAGTAGAAGAGACTGTCTAGTTATGGTAAGCATCTCTTCTAGGAGGACACTCTGAAATCAAACCAATTTTCTCTTGTCTTGGATAGTGCCATAGCTTCTGTACCATGGTCTTCCACTGTCTTGGGTTAGAGTTCTCATGCTTGATGTACACTTAGGAACAATATTATATCAGTTTTCGCCTCTTTTTTTTTTTTGAATTGTGTATTGTGCAAATTATTAAAATAAGCCAAGGCTGCATGGTGGGTTTATCAAGAGTTTGCCTCTCTCCTATCTGATCATTCATCTTCCACTATGGTATTAATTTTCAAATCCATCTATACTCTCCTTCCTCCAGTTGAAGTGGCTTCCTTGTGGGTGGGTTCAACCATATTAACCAGACATTTTAACTTTTAATCTATGGGTTACATTTTTCTGTATATAGTTATATACATATTATTTTTGTTATTATTATTGTTAAGTTTGTTTTCAAGTATTTTAATACATTTTTATTTTCTTAATTTACATTCTGTCTAGCGGTATCGAGCAAAATCCAAAACTAGGGCGTCCCACACTTCACCAGTGTCGTCTAGGACTACTGTACATGGCAATGTAAGAGACCTTACAGTTGGTTTGAGACATTATGATATCCTATCATGTTTCGAAACTTTGGTTTCTCAAACGAACCATTCGTCTGAGCTACTTATTCCAGGTTTTAGGAAATCAATACTTTCGAAATGAGATGCTGTTCCAAGGTAAAGGGAATGGCGGTTGATATTAGGGCTAAGTACCGTTTTTCATAAGTTCTGCTATGAATGAAGATGCCATGAGATTCAAGTAATAAAAGTTTGTGGTAAGCATAACTTTTATTTCGGTTGAATATATCGGAAGCCAGACTTGGATAACTATCTTTGATTGTATTCTTACCTAAGATACAAGAGGATGGAAGTGTTATTTTTTCTGTTTCTCCTACCTATCGCCTTGCTTAAGAGCCTTTGACTTTGCTTCTGAATCAGGCTGTGAACAATTCATTAGAGAGGCTACTCATAAGTCTAGTAATTGCTGGAAATTAGTATACAGTGATTCCCATGGTGGTATTACAAGCAAGGGTGGTCCTCCAGTTGGGATGTCCTATCATACCTTGGTTTCGTTAGTAATAAAGACAGCAACCTTTCCTTGACATGCCATACTTATGTGTACTATAAATAAAATCTTAAGCAGGCTTTGTTTGATCTTTCACAATTGAATTAGTCAGCTGTATTAAAGGAGTTGAGCATGTTCTTTTAAATGGAAATCTGGTCAACATAATTCAAAGGTTTATCCCTTCTCGTGTACTGAAATGCCGAAGGAAGGACAAACCCTGGTTTAATGATGATTTTAGACGTGCTTATTTGAAAAAATGGAGGCTTATCTTTGGAAAAAATAAAAGATTATAGTTTACCTTGAATATCTATAATCAGCTAAGAGTATACAGTTGCTCTGAGAGTTGACACCTATAATCAGCTAAGAGTGAAGAGTTGCTCTGAGAGCTGTGAACTATAATAATCAGCTAAGAGTATACAGTTGCTCTGAGAGTTGACACCTATAATCAGCTAAGAGTAAATAGTTGCTCTGAGAGTTTATGCTTCAACCGAATAGGAATACAATTTGACCATAAAATACACCCTTTGTGGTACAACTCCAAAACATAAATGGGAAGCTACCCTCAAATCTGCACTCTTTTAGTTTATACTTAATATTTCCTCGTTGTTTAAACAAGATAGACCTATCACTAACTCTCCAAAGGAAAGGCAACCCTTTTCAGCTAATGTATTTGACAGTAACCAGAGCAGTGAGAAACTGGAACTTCTTATTCCTGTTTTGTGAAGCTAAATTAACTAGTTTAGGTTTATGGACTTGTAAAATTAAAATACTTTTACGGTACCTTGGTGCTTACAGAAGTGTATTATTATTATTATTATTATTATTATTATTATTATTATTATTATTACTTGCAAAGCTACAACCCTAGTTGGAAAAGCAGGATGCTATAAGCCCGAGGGCTCCAACAGGGAGAATAACCTAGTGAGGAAAGGAAATAAGGAAACTACAAGAGAAGTAATTGACAATTAATATAAAGTATTTTAAGAAAAGTATCAACATTAAGATAAATCTTTCATATACTGTATAAACTATAAATTGTATTTTTCGCTTGTATTTTTATGAAGGCAGCTGATTTTTAACTCTTAAGTTAATTGTAATTCTCATAAGTGTGCAAGAATAGGTTCATTCTGCTCTTGTTAGATAATTGTTGTTGCTTCATAGGTGTTTGTGGTAGCGGAGCTTTTGTATAGAATTACTGTGGTAGCTTTAACCTTGCTTATTACCATCCCATTTCCTTAACTCCCATATTATTTAAGGTTTTTGATCGTCTTTTGGCAAAACGTTTAAATTGGTATGCTGAAGGTTATCATTTATACCATAGTTTCCAATTTGGCTTTCACAAAGACTTTAGAATATGGGATGTCCTTTTTGCAATTTTCAATGCAGTACAGAAATCCTTTGGTTGTGGCCAGGAAGTTCGTATTTTTTGTCTTATTTTTAGTGCTGCCCTTGACTGTGTTGATCACGGGAACATTGTTTTGAAACTTCTTAGCATCGCTATTGATTTCTTAAGTAATAAATTGCAAAGAGTGGTTATGGATGAGCATCATTGTGACTAGGAATGTAATATTTAGTGTTCCTCTCGGCCCATTTCTTTTCATGCTATATACACATAATTATATGGTTTGGCCTAGAAAACAAACCTTCTTCATCATAAGGTTCAATGATACACAGTATTCTTGATGGTTCTTTTATTCCAGCTTTCTGGTACAGATTATGATTTGATCTTCCTAATCTGGCGGTTAAATGGGTGTAACTGCAGATGCTCAAACTTCTTGTAAATACTTTTCTTTTAAACAGCTTGATACAAGTCTCTTTTCATGGTTTATACTTGACCTGTATTTTAACGTTGTAGGTAGTAGGTTGGCCAGGGCACCAGCCACCCGTTGAGATACTACCGCTAGAGAGTTATGGGGTCTTTTGACTGGCCAGACAGTACTACATTGGATCCTCCTCTCTGGTTACGGTTCATTTTCCCTTTGCCTACATACACACTGAATAGTCTGGCATATTCTTTACATATTCTCCTCTATCCTCATACACCTGACAACACAGATTACCAAACAATTCTTCATCACCCAAGGGGTTACTGCACTGTAATTGTTCAGTGCCACTTTCCTCTTGGTAAGGGTAGAAGAGACTCTTTAGCTATGGTAAGCAGCTCTTCTAGGAGAAGGACACTCCAAAATCAAACCACTGTTCTCTAGTCTTGGGTAGTGCCATAGCCTCTGTACCATGGCCTTTCACTGTCTTGGGTTAGAGTTCTCTTGCTTGAGGGTACACTCGAGCACACTCTCCTATCTTATTTCTCTTCCTCTTGTTTTGTTAAAGTTTTTATAGTTTATATAGGAGATATTTATTGTTGTTACTCTTCTTAGAATATTTTATTTTCCTTTTTTCCTTTCCGCACTGAGCTATTTTCCCTGTTGGAGCCCCTGGGCTTATAGCATACTGCTTTTCCAACTAGGGTTGTAGCTTAGTAAGTAATAATAATAATAATAATAATAATAGTGATAGCAATGATAATAGTAATTATCTTTGGTTGAAGCCTCACATTTGGGATCAAAAGTGTAGGCTTTTGGGGAAGTCTCATATTGGCACTAAGATTAATGTCTTTAAAACTTTTGGTAATTGTGTCAAAGTTAATGGGTGTAGCCCATTGATAGTGGCTATTTTTAATAAAATACTTGATTAATTTGTTCACGTTGTTATCTATCGTTCGAGGTTAACTAAATTCTGTATGAAACATTAAAAAGCCATTAACTAGACAAGCAAGGTTCCAAGGGATTGGATGTACCTTTGTGATAATATTAAAAAAATAGGAAAAGATTCTTACAATTCAATGCAATGTAGATTATTTATAGTATAAAATATCACATTGATATAATCATAAATAAGGGAGAATCACAAAATGTTGCATTGTATCTCATAGTAGCATTACATCCTCGAAAAATACTATTCCAGTCATGGTAAAGGGAATGGAATGGAAGACTTCTGGCACTGAAGTGTCACATGATAGTTTAAAGTTGTCATGAATGGCAGAGGCAAGGGACAAGACAATGCTATAGAGAATAACCATATATATAGTACATATGATCAGCGCCCAAGCCCCATATCCGGCCAAGCTAGGACCATGGAAGGGCAAGCAATGGCTGATGATGACTCAGCAGGTAGACCTATAGGCTCCCCCGAACCCCCCCCCCCCCCCCCATCCCTAGCTCACAAGGACATTGAGGTTGCAGACACAAGTAACTATCGAGCTTCATCGGAACTCGATCTCCCATCGAGCAGATCACCTGATAAGGGCGTTTCCAATACGCCACCTTATGAGTAGCTCTGCTTTGTCCTTCAGGTTGATTAGGTATTTTCCATTTTTAGCAAACAAGGGCCATTGGATATACTGAATATGGGGAAAAAATAAAATGTTTAAAAAGGTCCACAGATGAGGTTATGTATATTGTTTTCAAACCTTTTGTATAAATTCTTCCTGTAAATCCATAAAATTTGCTTTCTGGCTATTTTCAGCAAAATTAGGTTCGTTCAATTAGAATCGACTACGTCGTCATACTTAGAGCTGGTCTTCTACTAATATGTCTGTCTTCATGAATTATCATGAAGGGTGTAGGTATTCATTCACTTTAATATAGTTTTGAAAATAGAGGATAAAAATCCATTTCAGCTTGAATTCAATTTCTAGAGGGTAAGAGGTTCGCAATACAGTAGTTTAAGTACCTTTATAGCTACACAATCCTATTATGTGAAATTAAATGAAAGAAATTGAAGGACCTTTTTAAACAAGAAACACTGTTAAGATGGGTCCTAAAGTCCTTTTTCCATATTTAGATACAGTATTACAGTAATAACCACTAGATGTAAATACTGTGGTCCACAGTTTCAACATTCTTTAAAGCCCTCTCCATGAGAGAATACTTTTTGTGAGTGGGAAAACAACAATTCAATATTCATGGAAATAAACTTGAATTTTTCCTGAAAACCAAAGGAAATTGGTTATACTCCAGGATATCCATGTTAATCTTCCATTCGGCGATACACAAAACAATTAAAACTCATTCTCAGGAAACATTGAAGGTAATATGACCTGTTTTGAATCATTGTGATGATATGGTTGGCTTCGATTTGAGTTTTTTCGCACGTAATGATCTCGTCTATAAAATTCTCTTTCGGCTGGCCTGTAAATTAAGTATATTAATATTACTAATGTTATTATTATCAGAATTTTTCTTGCCATGGTATTAAACAAATATGAAACAACATGATAGTGGAATAACATTTTTTTTTTTACATAAAAATGTCATCATAGAACCATAAAATATACATTTGAGATGGATGATGAATCAGGTTACTAATAGTGGAACAATAAAAAAAAACTAGGTTATTGTTATATACATAGGAAGGTAGATAAGGAAGGATATCTGAATACACGTTATGCCAGGATTGGTTATATAAGTATGCAAATTGTGTTACAATAGGTTTTCTTTCACTGAAATACAATGAAAAATATATTTTTATATTTTAAATCTCAAAACAATTACTGAATATATCGGAAAATTATTTTTTGCTGAGTGTCAATCTTGTCTCATATTTATTCTTTATAAATTATATTTCTTGATATAGTACAAAATTAAAATCAGATTAGAAAATTTTGCCAAGAACTTTTATTATCATTCTCAAGCAGAAGTAACAAAAAGATTAAATTAATTAAATTTTTAGCACTTTGTGTACTAGAAGCCCCTTAGTAATAGTCTGTATTTGCCGGAGATTCAATGCAGCGTTTGGGAGATGCTGTATCAGCCCGTTACTGATGGTCTCGGCAGTAACTAAATACAATATAATCATTTTGAGAGGATATCATGACGATAGTCAATAAGGCGCAGGAGAAAATTATTAGATTATCGGATTTAAATTGCCTTGGTGGGTTAGGGAAAGAGAGTTCGGCATTTCATTCCAGTTCATCTAAGTTGACAACAGTTATATCAACTAATATTATCTCATCGTAATTAGTAGACTGCTCTCACTTTGATTAGGTTGGTTGGGGGCCTGTGGACATCTAGGAGTAAAATGCATCTTCGTTTATTCCGTTTTTTGAAAATTGTCTTAATGCTGCTATGCAAGATGAGACTTCTCTTGAAATAGATACACGAATCATTAACTTCGCCTCTATCGAGGTAACGTCCTCCCCGGTGGCAGAGATGTAAGAAAGGTAGATAAGCTGCAAGGGTGAAAGACTGTGAAATCAAGCGAAAGAGGGGAGCAGAGAAAAAGGTTCACATGTCATTAAGACGAGTCTAATATCTCCCCTTAACCTTCCCCTCATACCTTCGTTGATATGGGGATTTTTTTTTTCTTTTAGATGACAAATTTCGTTTATTTCAAATATTATTTACGGGATATTTTCATACTTGTAATGACTTTTATGTACAGTATGATAAAGAGTTTAACGAGGACGAAAAATTAACCATACAGTCATAGGAATTTTTTTTTTTCAAAAAGATTGCTATGTAGCTACGGAAAGATCTGACTTCTTTCTGGACAGGGCTTAGAACGTTAACGAGACATCCTGTTTTCCATGCCCAAGAGCATTGTTTCCAAGTGCTAACGAGACGTTCTGTGGGAATATTCATAATTTTATAATCAATGTTGAGACAAGGTAGAGGAGTCGGTATGGAGAATTACTTTATTGTCTCAGTGTGCAATTTTTTATGATGATACATCATTATTATTATTATTATTATTATTATTATTATTATTATTATTATTATTATTATTATTATTATTATTATTATTATTATTATTGTTGTTGTTGTTGTTGTTGTTGTTGTTATTATTACTAGCTAAGCTACAAAACTAGTTTGAAAGCAAGATGCTATAAGCCCAAGAGCTCCAACGGAGAAAAATAGTCCAGTGAGAAAAGTAAATAAGGAAATAAATAGACGATATGAGAAATAATGAGCAATTAAAATATAATTTTTAAAAAACAGTAACAACATCAAAACAGATATTTCATATATAATCTATGAAGAAGACTTATGTCAGCCTGCTCAAAATAAAAACCGATTCAACTACCTGATTAGGAAGATCATTCCACTATTTGGTCAGAGCTGGAATAAAACTTCTACAATACTGTGTAGTATTGAGCCTCATGACGAAGGTCTGACTATTAGAATTAACTGCATGTCTAGTATTACAAACAGGCTGGAACTGTCCGGGAAGATCGGAATGTAACGGATAATCAGAAATATGAAAAAACTTATGCAACATGCATAACGAACTGATTGAACGATGGTACCAGAGATTAATATCTAGATCAGGAATAAGAAATTCAATAGACCTTAAGTTCCTGTCTAACCAATTAAGATGAGAATCAACAACTGAAGACTAGAAAGGAGAGTAATACTCGAAACAAGGTAGAATGAAAGAATTAAGACATCTTCAGAATAGATTGATCACCGAAAATCTTAAGACTTTCTCAGTAAGCCAATGTTTTGTGCAACTGAAGAAAAAACAGACCTAATGTGTTTCTTAAAAGTAAATTTGCTGTCGAGAATCATACCCAAAATTTTTAGACAGTGCTAAAGAAACGTTATCAATGCTGAGATCCGGAATTTGAGGATCCACTGCCCCTGGGCTTACAATCATACTTTGAGTTTTGTTAGGATTCAACTTTATGCCCCATAATTTGCACCATGCACTAATTTTATCTAGATCTATATTAAGGTATTCAGTAACCCCAGATCTACATTCAGGAGATGGAATTGATGCAGAGTGTAGCATCATCTGCATATGCAACAAACTTGTTTTCTAGGCCAGACCACATGTCATGTGTACATAGTATGAAAAGTAATGGGCCAAGAGGAACACCGGATATCACATTCCGGTACTCACTATGGTGCCCACCAACAACAACTCTTTGCGATCTATTACTTAAAAATTCAATAATCATACTAAGTAAAGACCCACCCACTCCCAACTTTTTGAGTTTGAATAAAATGCCTCATGATTAACACGGTCAAAGGCAGCACTAAAGTCAAGGCCAATCATTCGAACTTCCTGATCACAATCAAGGGATTTGTGTACAGCATTTGAGATTGTAAGAAGGGAATCACATGCTCCAAGGCC